>NW_024115103.1:0-105525 GCF_003073215.2 Triticum urartu | reverse complement strand
TGTGGTACTGTCGTTTCTTGGAGATAGAATGATTGTGTCGACAGTTAATAAATGTCCAAAGTTCTGGTTAGCAGAAGGTCGTGGTGAGTTATTGCTCATTGTCAGGGTGGAGTGCAATCCATGGGTGTACCATGTTTTCTATCTGCAATCCGGCAGTTCGAAGTGGATGAGGACTACTAGCCTTGGTGGTTGCAGCTTGTTCTTTAATTTCCATGGGTTTGCCGGTTGCCTTGGGCCAGATCATCCGGCAGTTCGAAGGGACTGCTTGTACTTCACTGGGTGCTCTGGGAAGTGGAGCGAGTATTCTTTGGTTGATGGGGCTTATCATGAATTCGTCATCGACTGCCCAGGGCGAACAGAGCATTGTGGATCTCCGGTTTGGGTCCTTCCAAACATTTGTTGATGCAGTACAATGGGGTATCATAACTGTCCATAAATTCTCAAGGTACATTTGCTCCCTAGTGCAGTGACTAGTTACAGTTGTTTAGTTTGACATTTTCTGTTTGTTAATCAAAATATTCAAATGACTGTTTAGCAGTAAATCCAGAAGGATGAGTATACGTATTCCCCTTGCAATGCTCTGGTGTTTGTTCTCTTATCTATCTACCCAGAAAAGAGTCTAGTGTTTATCATGATAAGGTGGGGTGTTCTCGGAGTGTTTGACTCGACTAATTCATGGCGTCGTGGACCTGACAGGCCTGAAAGCAATGGCATGTGAGTACTAGTAGCCCACACCATTCAGTAGCCAAACCATGGCAGAAGTGGGTGATGGTAGGAGTGATTTCTAGATATGCCTTTTATTTGTGAAGGTCGTGAGTCCAATGTCGATGCCATTGTTTAGCTAACTTGTCACTGTCTTGGAACGTTGGTCAATCATGTTTTGATAAGTAATTGTGGAAGGTCGACAAGAAATGTAATTTTGCTTCTGCAAAGATTACATTGATAATCTTCTGTTTTTGGGGTGTGAGTGTGATGTGCCTATGGCAGTATGTTTGGAGTACTGTTGTTGTTGCTCTGTATGTGGATGAATTACCCTGTAAGATGAGGATTTATGTGCCTGGGTGTTGAGTTTTTGTGGGCAGGGGAGATGTTTAGTTTCTGCTGAAAGTTATAGCGTTGCTTTGGGCTCGTCGTTCTTGCTTCAGTAATATATATCCTGCTAAACCTAATGTTGCTATTTCCATGATGTTCACATGTGCTGTCTTGGTCTGCTTTGCAGAAGAGAAATCAACCTGTCTTGGTTGATCGAAGTTGCTATTGGATATTCTAGTACATGCTTTGTACCTGTGGTCTGTAACATGATGATGAAGAGAATTGTGGTATTTTGGTAGGCTGGTTAGTAGTTCAGCTGCTTGGCTAGTACTTCCTCCGTTCCTAAATATAGTCTTTTAAGAGATTTCATTATAGACTATATACGGAGCAAAATGAGTGAATCTATACTTTAAAAGGTGTCTATATACATTCGAATGTAGTCTCTATAGTGTAATCTTTAAAAAGACTTATATTTAGGAACGGAGGGAGTACTAGTTTCTCTCGCTTCACTGCACACGCTTTTTTCTTAAACAAACAACTCTGCGTCTATGAAGGGAAGTTGGCTGCAATGAGCTCCTGTAATTTCCCCCAAAAGAAGTTTTGCTCATTGACTAAAGCACACAAATGTAAAAACTAAAATCAGCAGTTGAAAAGAACTGGCATATAGGAGGTAAAATGCCATTAAAAATGCTAAAAATCTTAGAAGAAATGGCCTTGCATACTCTCTCAATTCTCAAGTGCCACATGCTTTCGTAATTTCTCTCATAGAAAATGGAGGCAAGCTGCCTCTTACCTAAATGTTTAAAGCTATCTTGAAATTCCAGCTGATGAGGTGTAATCTTGTAGTACCTCTGTACCAAAATAGAAGACCTTTTTGTAGTTTAATTTGAACTGCAAAAGCGTCTTATATTTTGATACTGAGGGAGTAAGATTCTAACCTCCCTAGAAATGCTGGCTCTTAGGGTGTGTTTGGTTTGGGAACGAAGTGGAAAGGAATATAATGGCTCCATTCCACTAGAATGGGTCGGTTCCGTCCTTACGTTTGGTAGAAGGAATTCAGAGGAATGGAATGGTTACATTTGGGTGTTTGGTTTATGAGATGGAACCGAATGGATTTGTTCACCGCACTACTCAAATATTTACATCAAATACAAACAACACACATATACAGAGGTAAAATATCATGTAAATACAAGGAAATTCAGGAGGTAAAAAATCAGACGAGGATGTCGCTGGGCGTAATGCGGAGGACGAGGATGTCTTTTTTTTCAAAAAAAAGGAGGCGCTGCAGGCGCGTGTGGGCGGGGATGCGCTGTGACTATCGGTGGAGAACGAACGCCGGCGTAGGAGACATGCGACGACAGAGGCAGGCTATGGCGGCGGAAGCCATGGCCGGCGGCGCAACGGTAAGAGCGTTCAGGCGGCGTGGAAGGAAGGGTCGGGAGGTAAGGAGGAGAGAAAGGGAAAGAAAGGAAAGGAGCAACGGCACGGCGGCGTTGCTCACCGTCGTGTATGGGTCGGTCAGGTGAACCTCGGGAACAAGGGCAGCGGCGGGATTGGGAGGAGGGGCTAGCTCGGTGGCGTGATTTGGGGGAGGGGCGAGGGCGAGGGAAGCGCTGGGTCAGGGCGAGACAAGGGACAGACCTCGCGCGCGAGCCGTTCCGCGTGGTACCGCCGATTTGGAGGAATCACTTGGTTCCGCATATCAGGGGTATATTCCCTCGCGAGGAACCATTCCGTTCCCTCTCTTTCGCAAACCAAACGCTGGAATCGCTGCCAGGTACGGGACTGACCCGTGACGTTCTACTTGATTCCACGAACCGAACACACCCTTAGTATGTCAGGTTTGGGGGTCGTTGATGGGCCCACTTGTAAGGGAGTGAATTGATGGGTGATTCTTTGAGGTCCACTTTTAGGTGAACGTGGTGCCAATATGCTGATTTTTGTGTTACATGCAAGAACAACACAACCACACATAATAGTTTCAACTTTGATGAAACACGCAACGAAGTAATCAGTCATAACATCCCTCCTAAAAAAGATCGGTCTAACTCATGATTGAAGGACAACGAGGCAAAGTGCACGTCACCCCATACATGTATGCAAGCAAACACTAAAGGTGTTAAGATGTTTTTTTTGGCAAAGGCCAACCAATAAAAAGACAAACACCCGGCTAAGAAAAATGTTGCTCAATCCGATCCAAAATAAAGTGTCGTGGTTAACCAAGACACATATTTTGGATTAGAGGGAATATAACGCATCAAAATATCCCTACACCTATACCTGGCCATCCCTCGGGCCGGGCCTAACCAAGCCCGACGCAGAAAACCCAGGCCCGGGCGTCGGGCCTAGAAATCAGGCCCAAGCCCGACTCGTCAGTGTAAAAGCTCGCTGGGCCTCGGGCCAGGCCTCTTTGTTAAATCGTAAATATGGCGCGCCCGGCCTGTGAGCAACGTCGGGCCAGGCTTTTTCGGGCCGGGTTGCCCATGGCCAGGTGTACCTACACCATAGTAATGTTCGACACAATGCATTGGCGAGTTAACACGTGTATTAGGTGAGTTAAGAAAGCATCCTACTAGGTGAATAAAATACAATATAAATTTATTCTCAAATTTAGAAAAAAAATCATAGACATTCAATATGAAGTCAATAAATAACTAAGTTTTGGATGAACTGAAAAAGTGACATAAAATTTAGAATAAATTAGCAATTTAAGTTCATTTACGAGAAATGGGAAAATCATTGAAAAGATCAACACTGTGACAAGAGTGAGTGAGAGAAGATGTTTTAACATTCTTTTATGCTGCCTTAGATGAGCAAGTGGCACAAGAAACTAATAACACAAAGATCAACATGTATGACATCGATATTGCAATAATAGAGAAAAAAGCAACTATAATATGGTTGATCAAAGGAAGAGAAGATTATATAGTTCACCTCTGGTCATAGTTTCACAAAACAATATAGAAATACCACTAAAGATGTGAGACGAGGAGTAGAGGAGGAAAATCAGGAGAGGATGAACCTCATAATTTTGCATTACAATTTATAGGCTCTATGTCATCTTACCTCAACGCATACATTTCTCTCCATCATCCATATCGAGTGAGAAGAGTAAATATGGAAAACTAAAGCATGTGTGACGAAGTCACAAGTTTATATGGACTTTTCTGAACCAAGAGATGGGTTTGCCATAAAAGGTTATATGTAAAAGTAAATTAAATCTACAGGGACTATGCGTCAAGGTGAAAACCAGAACTACCACTAAAGTTGTAAACCCCGATGTCACATGAAGTTTTTCTCTTTTTTTGCGCGGAAGTTTTTTTTTTTGAGATTTTTACCGCGTCAAATTTTAAAAGTAGACGACCCAAGCCCAAGACATGATAGGCCCAGCCCGGCCTGGCCCATCAACAGGCCTCCTAAGCCTCTAACCCTACCCAGCATTCACCCACTCCGCTGCCGAAGCGGCGGCGAGGAATGGCTTCCTCAAAGAGGCGCCGGACGAGCACCTCGCCGTCGGCCACCGCCACCACCACCACCACGACCTCCTCCACAAACACCGCCTCGGCGTCGCCGTACTTCCTGCCGGAGCTGATCCCGTTGGTCGCGAGCCGGCTGACGACCCTCGAGGACTTCTTCGCCCTCCGCGCCGCATGCCGCACCTACCGGGATCTCCTCCCGCCGTCGCCGGCCAACCTCGCCTCCCAGGCTCCGCTCCTCCTCTTCCCCCGCATGGCCTCTGCCTCGGGGGCCCTCTTTCACGTCCCCCTCCGCCGCATCCTCCGCTTCCGCCTCCCCTGCACCGACCACAGCCTCACCGAGTTCTACTCCTCCGGCTGCCGCGTCGCCATCCAGGACCGCGACCGCTATGACACCCACCGCGAGCTCCGCATCCGCCACCTCCTCACAGGCGAGCGAGCCCGCCTGCCCGATTCCCCGGAACCGTGCTACTCTGAAGAAGTCGTCTTTTCTGGCGACCTCGTTGTCACCTTCAGGAAGCTCTGCCGCGTCCTCTACTACTGCCACATTGAGGATGATCACTGGCAGGCAGCGCGCTGCGATGTAGGCTACCTGGTTTACGATCTGATGTTCGTGAAAGGCACCCTCTATGCGCTGATTTACAATCACCCACATTACCGCCTCGCTGTCGTCGAGCTTGACAAGAACTCTGCGGTATTGTCGTTTCTTGGAGATAAATTGAGTGTGCCGGACGATAATTGTCCAAGGTTCTGGCTAGCGGAGCGGTGTGGTGAGTTATTGCTCATTGTAAGGGTGGAGTACAATCCATGGGTGTACCATGTTTTCTATCTGCAATCCGGGGAGGGGAAGTGGGCGAGGACTACTAGCCTTGGTGGTTGCAGCTTGTTCTTTAATTGGCATGAGTTTGCCGGTTGCCTTGGTCCAGATCATCCGGCAGTTCGAGGGGACTGCTTGTACTTCACTGGGTACGCTGGGAAGTGGAGCGAGTATTCTTTGGTTGATGGGTCTTATCATGAATTCGTTATAGACCACCCAGGGCGAACTGAGGATTATGGGTCTCCGGTTTGGGTCCTTCCAAGCATTTCCTGATGCAGTACAATGGGGTATCATAACTGTCCAGAAGCTCTCAAGGTACATTTGCTCCCTACTAGTGACTAGTTACAGTCATTTAGTTTGATATTTTCTGTTTGTTAATCAAAATATTCAAATGACTATTTAGCAGCAAATCCAGAAGGATGAGTTTAAATTAAGATTATAACAGAAGTGGGTGATGGTACAAATGATTTCTAGAGATGGCTTTTATTCGTCAAGGTCGTGAGTCCAATGTCGACGCTATTGTTTAGCTAAGTCGTCGCTGTCTTGGAACTTTGCCTGATAAGTGACTGTGAAAGGTTGACAAGTGTAATTTTTGCTGCTGCAAAGATTCCACCCCCCATTTTTTGAGATAGTGGAGCGCTCATGCCAAGTGGTGTCTATAACAGTATGTTTGGAGTACCGTTGTTGCTGTGCATGTGCATGGATTACCGTGTCCTGTTAAGATGAGGATGTATGTGCGTGGGTGTTGAGTTTTAAGTGGGCAGGGGAGATGTTTAGTTTCTGCTATAGTTGTAGCATTGCTTTGGGACTCGTTGTGAAGTCAGGAATAATGCTTGCTTCAGTAGTATGTATCCTGCAAAACCTAATGCTGCTATTTCCACGGTGCTCATATGTGCTGTCTTCTTTGTCTGCATTGCAGGAGAGAAATTAACCTGCGAAGCAAACTGCGCTTCGGGTTGATCAAAGTTGGCTATTGGATGCAACATTATTGTGGTGGCACCAGAAATCTTGGACAAGGGGCCGTTCTAGTATAACCGTATTTTTATTTTTCGAGATAGCGAACTGCTCATGCCAACTGGGGTCTATAACAGTATGTTTGGAGTACCATTATGATGTGTCTATAACAGTATGCTTGGGCTCTAGATGCTTTGTGCCTGTGGTCTGTATGTAACATGATGGTGAAGAGAATTGTGGTATTTTGGTTTGGCTGGTTAGTAGTAGTGCTTCATTCAGCTGTTGGGCTGGTACTAGTTTCTCTCGCTTTGCTGCACACGTTTTTGCGTAAACGAGCAACTGTGTGTCTATGAAGTGAGCTCTTGTAATTGCCTGGAAAAGAGGTTTTGCTCTTTGAGCTTCCTTAGGTTGTACATTAGTCTATTAGTTACTAAAGCGCACAAATGTAAAAACCAAAATCTGCAGTTCAAAAGTACTGGCATATAGGAGGTAAAATGATTGGAAGTGCTAAAATATGTTCATTCGGGTAAAAGGCTGCCCTTAGTAATGGAGCTATATCTCACTTTCTCTTCCAGTGCCCTTTATGGAACTATACACTTCTGAACATCAGATATTTACATGCCATCATACATACAATGTACATAAGAACTGTATTGAGGAACACATGAAACAGAGTTCTTCAATTCTGTGAAAATCTTTGAAGAAAATGGGCTTGCATAGTCTTTACTCTTAGTAATGCAATACCACCAGGGTATACCCCAAATATGTTCATTCGGGTAAAAGGCTGCCCTTAGTAATGGAGCTATATCTCACTTTCTCTTCCAGTGCCCTTTATGGAACTATACACTTCTGAACAATCAGATATTTACATGCCATCATACATAGAATGTACATAAGAACTGCATTGAGGAACACATGAAACAGAGTTCTTCAATTCTGTGATTCGGGCAAAAGACTGGTACTATTTCTCTTGCTTTGCTGCACGCATTTTTAGTTGTATATTACTGTAGTTCATTATTAAGTACACATGTAAAAAAAATGTGTGGTTGAATAGTACTGTCATATCTATACACTTGTAAACATCAGATATTTACATGTACATTTACATGCCATCATACATACATACAATGCACATAGGCAATAAGAACTGTATCAAGGAGCACATGACACACGTGTTCTTTAATTCTGCTTTTGGTTTGGATACTCCCTTGGTCCGAATATTGTTGACCCAACCCTCACATTTGTGCTGCCCAGCTCTATCTGAACACAGATAGCAAAACAGGAAATGTCAAAATTGCTTTGAGGACTAATGGAGGTCCAAGAATCGTACTATGTTTACACCAAAACTCTGGTTTTAATGGGATGGGATGTTCGAAAACCCCACATAAACATGAGAGATTAATGTTTTCTTACCGCTTGCTCAAAGTCACCGGACATTCCCATGGAGAGTTCAAACCGTTCTGTCGGTATCCCAAGGGCCTTGCAAACTTCAAGCTTACAATTTGCCAATGCCTGTATTCAGATCACACAAAACATCTTGTAAAAGTCAACCCAACACAGAAGGAGCATTCGTGATGACATCATAATAGAAAGCCACCTTAAAATTTTCCGGTGTTGAGGAGTAATCTTTCATCCCTATTGTCATGAGTCCTGACAGTATTAAGTTTGGGCAAGCTAGTTTCACATGCTTAGCAAGCTCCACACATTTAGAAGGATCGATACCAGATTTTGCTGAATGAAAACAGAAGTGTTACACCAGTGGATTCATCATCGCCAAGAAAAACATCTATAATATAATCATAAAGAAAAGCAATATATAACAGCATGGCAGCGACTTGAATCAGGAGAAAAGTTTGGCTATTTGTTATGGGCATGCTTCTGAAGTAATGAAACAAATCTAGCTATTTTATAACATGGCTTCTGAAGTAATAAAACAAGTCTAGAAATATTACGGCAGTTTAAAGATTGTATCATAAATGCAGTTAACTGATGTTTCGCAAATTACGGCAGTTTAAAGATATATCCTTGAACAGAAATTAAGTGACTGGGTCAATTGAATATCTTCTCTGTACTCACACTCTTCTCCACTGGTGTTTACTTGCACCATAACTTTCAAAGGCTCCCTCCCCAAGCTAACAACAGCACGATCCAGATGATTAGCAATCTGAAAGAATGCCAACATTATGTAATACTCAGACGGAGAAGATAAGGATGAACTCATATATAACAAATATGCTGTAATCAGTATTATCATCCTTTTCTGTAGATATACAAACACCATATTGGTTTAGATGCATTTAACTTTTAAACATAACGTGTGTTTGTTGCTGCTTGCTTACCTTTTCATTACCTACACCCTCAACCATGTCAAGATTTGGAACAGCAGCTGCAAAACGGTAGAAATAGGTAACTGAGCCCAAGCAGTATAGTGCCTACGATGGTTAATTGTTTAGAAAATTAGAACCATAAAATCAAAAGACACGTGCACTTACAGTGGCGTTCGGGGGTTGAGTTTCAAAATATATGTTATTTATAGTTGTGTTATAGCCTAATAAGTATGACAATCTATGTGCTTGAACCCCCAAGAGTGAAGACTAGAGAGCCCACAATCCAATTGACTGGAGACTGGACTGTCATGTGAATGGTTGCAGTAGAGACGTCATGTGATTTCAGGGCCGTACCCAGGAAATCTAGGCCCCGGAGCAAAATCACAATTTAGGCCCCATGTATAATAAAGCCAATAAAAATATTTTTATTAATCACTGTGTATTTTTTTTTGCGAAAGAATCACTGCGTATTTGTGGTAGTAGTATAGATTTTTTTTTTTAGCAATGTGGTAGTAGTAGTATAGATATTTCAAAGGATTACATCACACCAAAAGAAAAATCTTTGAGCTATTAGGATACTCAAGAAAGAATGACGAGAAGTTAATTTCCACGGAATTAATTCGGGGATTTGATTTGCCACTGAGCACTGAGGTCTCAAGGAAGACAGAGAAGAAAAAAAAACTTGATAAGTAATCTGCTTAAAGGGTTCTCCTTGCGTTATGTACAGAGAGACTGGTTTGGTTGTGGGGCCTCGGTCGGTGGTGGTTCCACGGTTTTTTTTAGAAAAGGAGGATGACCCCCGGCCTCTGCATCTGGGAGATGCATGCGGCCACTTTATTGATTATTCTCGAGGACCTTACAAAGTATTACAATAATAGGCCTGAATCCGCCATCTTGGCATCATATGCCACTACTCCTATCCATATGATGAAGGGGCGCTAGCTGGGCCAAATACCCAGTCCACTCACCTAAGCCTATCATCAAAAGCCAGAAGCCCCAGCCGAGCCACATACCGGGTCTGGGGCATGAACTGGTCTGACGCACTCACATGTGTCGCCGCCGCCATCTTCCACTGGTCCGTCTTCAGAGCAGATATTGCTTCTACCTTGCCAGGCCACTCTGCCATCGACGCCACCATGCCAGACAACAACCCCCTCCTGCGCGAGTCTAGCACCGCGCATCGGGCGCCGAGTCTCCACTGCACCACGCCGCCGAGATCCGCCGTCATCAATGTGCAGGATGAAGCACCGCTCCACCAAAAAAGCCGCCCACTGGTCCCTCGAACCCATGTACGCCTCCAAGAATGACGCCCCCAAGGAGGAAACGACACCAACGCGCCGCCGTCATCTGATCTACTGATCTAGGGTTTCCCCCGGAGGTAGTGGATAGAGGTCTGGAGCTTCTCCACGGCGAGGCCTTCAAGAAGGTAATGACACAAAGGTGCCGCCAACGCCGGTCTTGGCATCAAGCCGAGAACTAGGTTTTCACCCGGATCCGCTCAAGGAACCTCCATCAAGCATCGTGTGCACGGGTCGCCGCCGATCTGAGCCGCCGCACATTGAGGTCGCACTAACCAGATCAGATCTGTCCGGAGGGCAAACCACACATGGCGCCGACCCAACCCAAGCCCTCCATGCCGCCAAGGGCCAGAGGCGTCGGGGCCTCCACCACGCGCAGCCGCCCTGCCACCCACGCGGCCCAGGACGGCCAGCACCGCCACATCCCGTCGACGGCGCGCGCCCACCAGATCCGAGCAAAACGCCCCGATCCGCCGCCAAAACGGTCAGCCGCCGCTCCTCCACCGCGAGGAGAGGAGGGGACCGCCGCTCCCTAGGGCCGCCGCCCCAGCATCCCGCACCACCGCGCCATAGAAGATGTCGGAGGGCCAGATCCATGCCGGCGTGCAGCTCCGCGTCGCACGGCGCGCCGTCCAGGGCTGACCTCCATGCGTGACGGGAGAGGAAAGGCCCGCCGCCGCCAGCACCCGCACGGGCTTTGCCCGGCGGGGACGCCCAACGGCGGCGAGGGGGAGGGAGCAGGAGGGGGTGGCGGCGGGGTTAGGTCACCCGAGCCGCCCCCTTGGAGAGCGACGCGGGTGCGGCCTTCTGATCTGAGGTGGTGGTTCCACAATTGACTGCTATTTTTTTCTCTGTACAATTTCATTTCACGGTTCATTAGTTTGTGATCCACTTATTATTAATATGTGCTTAGAAAAATCAGGGGCCCCATAGTTTTGGGGACCCTGTGCAGCTGCTCCGGTTGCACATGCAGAAATACGGCCGTGTGTGATTTGAATTACTTGAATCACTTAATTTGGCTCCACCACTGCCGTGCTAAGTCTGAGTCTACAACTTATAACTCTTTTATGTAGCATTTGGGAAATAAAAGGTGCATGAACCAAAGAATAAACAGGCTGATAAAACATTATTACGAGAGGCAGAGTTAAAATGTGTTGATGTTCATAAATCAGTTTCTTATATCCTGAAGAGCACATGCATTATCACGTTGGCACTCGCCACTCGGTGAGCACATCAGTGATCAGTGGTACCAAGGTATGACAACCTACTAGTATCACTAAGTTTTTTTTGCGATCTATTCATCTTCAATCATGGTAGTACAATAAACACTAGAAATAATAAAATTGCATCCAGATCCGTAGACCACCTACTAGTATCACTAACTAATTAGCTAACCCTGCCGTTCCCCTACTTTGATAGCATATAAAAACACCAAATTGTCTATGTGAGATGTGGTCACAACCATTTGTCAAATCTTCCATGAAAACAGACGCGGCACGCCAAGGCAAAGCTTAACCATACCTACTAGCGATTTCACCTTGTTGCTCTGCAAGTGCCCGACGAAATGCCACCGGATGTCTTCCGGAAGCTGCACGCAGAAGACGGCAGAACAGAACTGAATCAATCAGCCAGCAAACAGATGGGGATCCAGTCGAATCCAATCCGGAGGTGGCCTCACCTGCGGCGCCTTGGTGACGAACTCCTGGACGTAGTTCTCGCCGAAGGAGCGGTGGCCGGCGTCGTAGAGCTGCCGCAGCAGCGACACCGGCTTGGTCTTCCCAATCGCCACCACCCGCACCGCCTCCGCCGCCCGCCCGGACCGCTCCGCCGCGCGCCCCGCCCGCGCGAGCACCGCCCTCATCGCCGCCGCCACCGGCGCCGCCGCACCCTCCGCCGCGGCCGCTGCCATCCTCCTCTGACCTCTCCCTTCTCCGGCGTCCGCTCGTTTTCCTGGTGCTGGTGGTTGCCTCGCTCCCTCCCACACAAAAGCAGAGCTTAGCCGGAGCGAGTGACGGGCCGAATGGGCCAGGCCGTAAAGAACATCTCTCTTCTTCGGCTGATTATTTGCAATGTGCAATTTAGGATGAGTCAGATTCTTACAAAAAACAGTTTTGCTGACTGAGACTTCGTTATGTCTCAGTCGATGCTATATTCCTTGGATCTTCCATGGAGGTTCGTATAATTTTTTCTTTCAGTTTTTTTCCTTCTTCTTATATACTACTATGTCACTTGGCTGAGACTTGGTTATGTCTCAGTCGACTGAGACCTAACTACCCTCTAAAAAAAGATGAGTGCAACGTTTGGCATCTGTTTTTTTCTTTCAAACTAGCAAATGATATTTAAAATTTTCATAAAATTGATTTATTTACAATGCGCTCTACTAAGAAAAATTTTATTTACAATGTGCAACCCCAACCCCCCGGGAGCTATATCTGCTCTCCAAGGGAATAGCTCCGGGCCAAGCAACTAGGCTCGAAATCTGGGGATCCCAAGATTCAAACCCGGGTCTAATGGATGAGTCACCGAGTCAGCGCCCATTTCGTGGTACAAACTTGGGCGCGACATAGTTGAGGCTAAAAGAGCTGGCTTTTCATTGGTTTTTTCGTATTTTCGGGGTTTTCTTTCTTTCTTTCTTTTTTCATCAGAATTTCTTCGTTTCTACCTTTTTTATTTTATTTATTTTTCTTCAGCTTTATTATATTTCTTTCTTGATTTTCATTGGTTTCTTTTTATTCTTCGCTTTTTGTTTCCTTCTTAGTTCAATGTTTATTTTTTTCCATTTTTCTTTATCGGTTTTCACTGTTTTCCCACTTATTTGCATTTGTTTCTTTAGTTTTATTTTTTGTATTTCTTCTTTTTTGGTTTTGTTTCAGTTTTTATTTATTTCTTTTGGTTTTCATTCTTCATTTTTCTAACACACGTTTAATATTCTTTAAATACGTTTAAATCTTCTTAGTTTTCAATGCATTTTTTTTGTTTTCTGTTGGCTCTTTTCTTTTTTCTTCTTCGGTATTCTTGTTTTTTCTTTCTCTTTGCATTTTTCTTCGGTTTTATTTTTCATTTCCTTTTTTCTTTAGTTTACTTTGTTTCTTTTTTTTATTTTTGGGTTTTTCTTTGATTCTTTCGGTTTTCATACTACTTTTTTTGTATATGTCGACAACATTTTTCCAATACATGTCTAACATTTTCCAATACAAATTTAACATTTTTGTAATACATAGTCAACTTTATTTCTATAAACATATTTAACATTTTTCAAATGCTTAATTAACATATTTCAAATACAATATTAACATTTGTTGAATACATGTTCAACATTTTTCTATATACACTTTTAAACACTGTTCAAATGCTTTATTAACGTTCTCAAATACAAGATTAACATTTTCTAATATATGATAATGTTTTTTCTAAGCACATTTTAACATTTTTCAAATGGTTGATTAACATTTTCTAAATGCAATATCAACATTTTTGTTGAAAACGTGGTCAACATTTTTTATAAACACGTTTAACATTTTTCATTTGCGTTATTAACATTTTTCAAATACTCATTCAAATTCTTTCAAATGCTTGATTAACATTTCTATATACATGATAAAAAATTATCATCATTTATTTAATACTCCCTCCGTTCCTAAATATAAGTCTTTGTAGAGGTTTCACTATGTACCACACATGGATGTACATAGATGCATTTTAGTGTAAATTCATTTATTTTGCTCCGTATGTAGTCCATAGTGGAATCTCTACAAAGACTATACTCCCTCCGTTCCTAAATATTTGTCTTTTTAAAGATTTCAAATGGATTACCACATATGGATGTATATAGACATATTTTAGAGTGTAGATTCACTCATTTTACTTCGTACACTTGTTGAAATCTCTAGAAAGACAGATATTTATGAACGGAGGGGGTATTTAGGAACGGAGGAAGTAGATGGTTAATATTTTTTTCTCTAC
The DNA here is from genome assembly GCF_003073215.2 of Triticum urartu. Classification (NCBI taxonomy): domain Eukaryota; kingdom Viridiplantae; phylum Streptophyta; class Magnoliopsida; order Poales; family Poaceae; genus Triticum; species Triticum urartu. The sequence goes on along the minus strand of NW_024115103.1, from coordinate 91,655 downwards.
AAATTTAATATTTTTTAAATATTTGTTTAACATTTTTTAAATGCTTGATTACCATTTTTATATACATGATCAAATTTGTTTCATCATTTTTTAAATGCGTGATTACCATCTACAAATTCAAGTATGTCCGTCAGTGTGTAATTGCTCAACTCACTGATATAGTTGTTGCGGGAGTTGTTATGAAAGTTAGATTCCAAATTTTGAAACGGTCATTACTGCATTGCACAAAACAGAACCATCCATGAACATTGGAAGACCGGCACCAATCCTATCATGAGTAGGAATCATAAAAAATTAGCTCAAAAAGACGCAGATAATGAAACAAACATACATGTCGTTGCCATTTTTCTCTGCAAATTTAACACATCACTTTATTGACCACAAACATCTACTAAGCCGGAGAACAAAACGTAGAAATGATAAACCAAATTAAAAAGGTATTCGTGGAACCAACAACGTGGTATCTAATCCCGAACACAAACTAGGGATTATTTATTCAAGCGTAAAATAAAAGAGAAGGGGTAAAATTTGGTGGTCGTCTTGTCCGGCTTGATTGATGAACGATCTAAACCGGTGTCACCATACCAGTATCACCAGAAACCTGCATAAAATATATAACAATGAATCGTAAATATTTAGCTTGAAAAGATATATATTCGCCTTTTGTTGGAAAAGTTTGAAAACGTTGGTGCATGTGAATTCTGAGCGAATGTGATTTTGGATGAATTAATAAGAGATGCTCACATCAGTATGTAAATGTACAAGTGGTGATAGTATCCCCAGTCAATATCCTTTAAATCATGAAACTACTAAAGATGCAGATACATAAAACAACATTGATCGGCGAAAGGAGGATGATCCAGTTTTATTCTCACCAAAGAAGCTTGTTCGTTTTTTAATAAAACAAAACAAAGATAACAATGGAACATCAAATTACCAAAAGTACAGATTATATGTAGAACTAAAGGGAACTCTTTATATCCAGCGATATAATGAGTAGTTCTTCTTACCTTTATGGAAGGTCTTGGGGTGTAGTATGCGTCTACAGTAAGTTGTTCGTTCCTCGTCGAACCGGAGAATTTGATTATTTTGCGTACCACAGTACCTCGAGCCATAGTAAATTTCCCCGTCCCTCCAATGATGCTCCACTCAGAGTCATCTGCAGTACTAATGCCAGCCACTTGAAGCGTGGACCTGCCGAACCTGTTTTTGCATAGTCAGCCTTCATTACAGATATCTTATATTCGCAAGAATCAAATAATTAATGGACTGCCCATACTACTCCTTCCGTTTTTATTTAGCCCGTATTATTAGCTTTCTCTTTAGTCAGACTTTGCAAACTTTAATATTTCAGTACCAAATAAATACTACCATCACTGAATTTTATTTTCACATCATACATATCTGATATTGTAAATAAAACTGGTGAAGTTGAACTTCAGACAAATCTAGTATGCAGAAAGAGTACAAGCTGTTCTATTCGCAAAAGGAGAAAAGAGGAAGCTGGTAGGAGTACGTACCTGCTTGCATCATCGAATACCAAGCTCATGGAGGTGGACCACATATTCTTGCTTGGAGAAGTAACACCTGTTCTGATATTTGTGTCAATCATACGCCCAAAAATATTTGCAGTTAGACCAATCTCAGAATCCATAGCTCGATCACGCACATAGATGGAACCAAATCCTCCAGACCCAACTGAATATCTACTGTTTTGGCCATCTGAAGGATCTACGTATAGGGTTAGCAGAAGATGTTCTTCAGAGAGAGCGCTTCCCTGAGAGAAGAGAAAAAAGGAGCGCGCAAAGGAGAGGAGCTACCGCATAATAGGCCATGGCTGCGGGAGGTAGAGCTTTCTGCTTGCTTCTCGTATCTGAAAGAGGCCGGGGATGGTTCAATTTATAGATCATAAGAACACAGTGGGGCAGTGAATTGTTGAGCTACAAAGGTAACATGGTTTCACGTGAGGTATCTACTTTGCACAGATTCAGATTTGAGTGACCCGCCCTTTTTTTCTATCGGTGTGGCTGTGGCTAATGTAGGAGTACTACCTGCTTGCTCGGACATTGCTATGCTTTTGGATCCCGGGTTGCAGTGAGTCCGGTCTGTCAAAAATGAATATCGGAAATATGTATTTAAATTGTATAGTGTCAAAATATAAGATATTTCTCGGTTATGAAGGTGATAAAGAGTTCGTCGTAAAGAGTTACGCCGATGCAAGCTTTTACACCGATCCGAATGACTCTGAGTCTCAATCTGAATACATATTGAAAGTGAGAGCAATTAGCTAGAGTAGTTCCATGCAGAGCATTGTAGACATAGAAAATTTGCAAAATACATACGGCTCTAAATGTGACAGACCCATTATTGACTAAGCTTCTCTCACAAGCAAAACATGATCACACCTTAGTACTCTTTGGGTGTAAATCACATAGCGATGTGAACTAGATTATTGACTCTAGTAAAACCCTTTGGGTATTAGTCACATGGCGATGTGAACTAATCACATGGTGATGTGAACTATTGGTGTTAAATCACATGGCGATATGAACTAGATCATTGACTCTAGTGCAAGTGGGAGACTGAAGAAAATATGCCCTAGAGGCAATAATAAAGTTAATTATTTATATTTCCTTATATCATGATAAATCTTTATTATTCATGCTAGAATTGTATTAACCGAAAACTTAGTACATGTGTGAATACATAGACAAAACAGAGTGTCCCTAGTATGCCTCTACTTGACTAGCTCGTTAATCAAAGATGATTATTTTTCCTGACCATAGACATGTGTTGTATTTGATGAATGGGATCACATCATTAGATAATGATGTGATGGACAAGACCCATCCGTTAGCTTAGCATAACGATCGTTTAGTTTTATTGCTATTGCTTTCATCATGACTTATACATGTTCCTCTGACTATGAGATTATGCAACTCTCGAATACCGGAGGAACACCTTGTGTGCTATCAAACGTCACAACATAATTGAGTGATTATAAAGATGCTCTACAGATGTCTCCGAAGGTGTTTGTTGGTTTAGCATAGATCGAGATTAGGATTTGTCACTCCGTGTATCGAAGAGGTATCTCTGGGCCCTCTCGGTAATGCACATCACTATAAGCCTTGCAAGCAATGTGACTAACGAGTTAGTCACGGGATGATGCATTACGGCACGAGTAAAGAGACTTGCCGGTAACGAGATTGAACTAGGTATGAAGATACCGATGATCGAATCTCGGGCAAGTAACATACCAATGACAAAGGGAACAACGTATGTTGTTATGCGGTTCGACCGATAAAGATCTTCGTAGAATATGTTGGAGCCAATATGAGCATCCAGGTTCCTCTATTGGTTATTGACCGGAGATGTATCTCGGTCATGTCTACATAGTTCTCGAACCCATAGGGTCCGCACGCTTAACGTTCGATGACAATTTGTATTATGAGTTATGTGATTTGATGACCGAAGTTTGTTCGGAGTCCCGGATGAGATCATGGACATGACGAGGAGTCTTGAAATGGTCGAGAGGTAAAGATTGATATATTGGAAGGTAGTATTCGGCACCGGAAGGGTTCTGGAGTGTATCAGGTACATACCGGAGTACCGGAGAGGTTACTGGAACCCCCCGGGAAAAGATATGGGCCTTATGGGCCACAGGAGGGAGGCTAACCAGCCCCTTGTGGGCTGGTGCGCCCCCACAAGGGAGGAGGCCGAATTGGACTTGGGAAGGGGGCGCCACCCCCTTTCCTTCTCCTTCTCCTACTCCCTCTCCTTCCCCTTTCCCTCCTCCGGTAGAAGGAAAAAAGGGTGGGACTGAATCCTACTAGGACTGGAGTCCTAGTAGGACTTCCCTCTCCCTGGCGTGCCCCTTATTGGTCGGCCTCCTCCTCCCCTCCTTTATATATTGGGGCAGGGGGCACCCAAAGACACAACAGACAATTGTCTTAGCCGTGTGTGGTGCCCCCCTTCATAGTTACACACCTCGGTCATATCGTCGTAGTGCTTAGGCGAAGCCATGCGTCGGTAACTTCATCATCACCGTCGCCACGCCGTCGTGCTGACGGAACTCTCCCTCATCCTCAACTGGATCAAGAGATCGAGAGACGTCATCGAGCTGAACATGTGCTGAATGCGGAGGTGTTGTACGTTCGGTTGGATCGCAAAGACGTTCGACTACATCAACCGCGTTACTAAACGCTTCCGCTTTCGGTCTACGAGGGTACATGGACACACTCTCCCCGCTCGTTGCTATGCTTCTCCTAGATAAATCTTGCGTGATTGTAGGATTTTTTTTGAAATACTATGTTCCCCAACAGTGGCATCCGATCCAGGTCTATGCATAGATGTTATATGCACGAGTAGAACACAAAGAGTTGTGGGCGATAATAGTCATACTGCCTACCAGCAACGTCTTACTTTGATTCGACGGTATTGTTGGATGAAGTGGCCCATACTGACATTACATGAACACGTTCATGAGACTGGTTCTACCGACGCGCTTTGCACACAGGTGGCTGGCGGGTGTCTGTTTCTCCAACTTTAGCTGAATCGAGTTTGACTATGCCCGAACCTTGTTGAAGGTTAAAACAACACACTTGACGAAAAACCGGTGTGGTTTTGATGCGTAGGTAAGAACGGTTCTTGCTAGAAGCCCATAGCAGCCATGTAAAACTTGCAACAACAAAGTAGAGGACGTCTAACTTGTTTTTGCAGGGCATGTTGTGATGTGATATGGTCAACATGTGATTAGATATAAATTGTTGTATGAGATGATCATGTTTTGTTAAAGTTATCGGCAACTGGCAGGAGCCTTATGGTTGTCTCTTTATTGCATAAGATGCAAGCGCCATATAATTGCTTTACTTTATCGCTATGCGATAGCAATAGTTGACGGGACGACCATGTGACGACACATTGATAAAAATCAAGATGATGGAGATCATGGTGTCATGCCAGTAATGATGGAGATCATGATGGTACTTTGGAGATGGAGATCAAAGGCACAAGATGATGATGGCCATATCATGTCACATATTTTGATTGCATGTGATGTTTATCTTTTATGCATCTTATTTTGCTTAGTACGATGGTAGCATTATGAGATGATCTCTTACTAAAATTTCAAGGTATAAGTGTTTTCCCTGAGTATGCACCGTTGCGACAGTTCTCCGTGATGAGACACCACGTGATGATCGGGTGTGATAAGCTCTACGTTCACATACAACGGGTGCAAGCCAGTTTTGCACATGCAAAATACTCGGGTTAAACTTGACGAGCCTAGCATATGTAGATATGGCCTCGGAACACTAAGACCGAAAGGTCGAACATGAATCATATAGTAGATATTATCAACATAGTGATGTTCACCATTGAAAGCTACTCCATCTCACGTGATGATCGGACATGGTTTAGTTGATATGGATCACGTGATCATTTAGATGAGTAGAGGGATGTCTATCTAAGTGGGAGTTCTTAAGTAATATGATTAATTGAACTTAAATTTATCATGAACTTAGTCCTGATAGTATTTGCATATCTATGTTGTAGATCAATTGCTTGCGTATAGCTTCCCCGTTTTATTTATGTTATGTTCTTGGAGAAAACTAAGTTGAAAGTTGATAGTAGCAATGATGCGGACTATGTCCGTGATCTGAGGATTATCCTCATTGCTGCACAGAAGAATTATGTTCTTGATGCACCGCTAGGTGACAGAACTATTGCAGGAGCAAATGCAGACGTTATGAACGTTTGACAAGCTTGGTATGATGACTACTTGATAGTTTAGTGCACCATGCTTTACGGCTTATAACCGGCACTTAAAAACGTTTTGAAATGCCATGGAGCATATAAGATGTTCCAAGAGTTGAAATTGGTATTTCAGACTCATGCCCGAGTCGAGAGGTATGAGACCTCTGACAAGTATTTTTGCCTACAAAATGGAGGAGAATAGCTCAACCAGTGAGCATGTGTTCAGAATGTCTGAGTACTACAATCACTTGAATCAAGTGGGAGTTAATCTTCTAGATAAGATAGTGATTGACAGAGTTCTGTAGTCACTATCACCAAGTTATTGGAACTTCGTGATGAACTATAGTATGCAAGGGATGACGAAAACGATTCCCCGAGCTCTTCGCGATGCTGAAATTGGCGAAGGTAGAAATCAAGAAAAGCATCAAGTGTTGATGGTTGACAAGACCACTAGTTTCAAGTAAAAGGGAAAGGTAAAGAAAGTGAACTTCAAGAAGAATGGCAAGCAAGTTGCCACTCCCATGAAGAAGCCCAAAGCTAGACCCAAGCCTGAAACTGAGTGCTTCTACTACAAAGGAAATGGTCACTGGAAGCGGAACTGCCCCGAATACTTGGCGTATAAGAAGGATGTCAAAGTGAACAAAAGTATATATGATATACATGTTATTGATGTGTACTTTACTAGTATTCATAGTAGCCCCTGTGTATTTAATACTGGTTCAGTTGCTATGATTAGTAACTTGAAACAGGAGTTATAAAATGAACAGAGACTAGTTGAGGGCAAGGTGACGATGTGTGTTGGAAGTGATTCCAAGGTTGATAAGATCACCATCGCACACTCCCTTTACCTTCGAGATTAGTGTTGAACCTAAAATAAATGTTATTTGGTGTTTGCGTTGAGCATAATATGATTGGATCATGTTTATTGCAATACAGTTATTCATTTAAGTCAAAGAATAATTGTTATTCTGTTTACATGAATAAAACCTTCTATGGTCATACACCCAAGGTGAATGGTTTATTGAATCTCGATGTAGTGGTACACATATTCATAATATTGAAGCCAAAAGATGCAAGGTTAATAATGATAGTGCAACTTATTTGTGGCACTGCCGTTTAGGTCATATTGGTGTAAAGCGCATGAAGAAACTCCATGCTGATGGACTTTTGGAATCACTTAATTATGAATCACTTGATGCTTGCGAACCATGCCTCATGGGCAAGATGACTAATACTCCGTTCTCCGGAATAATGGAGCGAGCCACTTGCTTATTGAAAATAATACATACCGATGTATGCGGTCCGATGAGTGTTGAGGCTCGCGGTGGGTATCGTTATTTTCTGACCTTCACAGATGATTTGAGCAGATATGAGTATATCTACTTAATGAAACACAAGTCTGAAACATTTGAAAAGTTCAAAGAATTTCAGAGTGAAGTTGAGAATCATCGTAACAAGAAAATAAAGTTTCTACGATCTGATCGCGGAGGCAAATATTTGAGTTACGAGTTTGGCCTTCATTTGAAACAATGTGGAATAGTTTCGCAACTCACACCACCTGAAACACCACAACGTAATGGTGTGTCCGAACATCATAACCATACTTTATTAGATATGGTGCGATCTATGACGTCTCTTACCGATTTACCACTATCGTTTAGGGGTTATGCATTAGAGACAACTGCATTCACGTTAAATAGGGCACCGTCTAAAAATCCATTGAGACGACACCGTATGAACTGTGGTTTAGCAAGAAACCTAAACTGTCGTTTCTTAAAGTTTGGGGTTGTGATGCTTATGTGAAAAAGTTTCAGCCTGATAAGCTCAAACCCAAACCGGAGAAGTACGTCTTCAAAGGATACCCAAAAGAAACTGTTGGGTACACCTTCTATCACAGATCCGAAGGCAAGATCTTTGTTGCTAAGAGTGGATCCTTTCTAGAGAAGGAGTTTCTCTCGAAAGAAGTGAGTGGGAGGAAAGTAGAACTTTAATTGTACCTTCTCTCAAATTGAAAAGTAGCTCATCACTGAAATTAGTTCCAGTGATGCCTACACCAATTAGTGAGGAAGTTAATGATGATGATCATGAAACTTCAGATCAAGTTACTATCGAACCTCGTAGATCAACCAGAGTACGATCCGCACTAGAGTGGTACGATAATCCTGTTTTGGAAGTCATGTTGTTAGACCATGATGAACCTACGAACCATGAGGAAGCGATGATGAGCCCAGATTCCGACAGATGGCTTGAGGCCATGAAATCTGAGATAGAATCCATGTATGAGAACAAAGTGTGGCCTTTGGTGGACTTGCCCGATGATCGGCAAGCCATTGAGAATAAATGGATCTTCAAGAGAAAGACGGACGCTGATAGTAGTGTTACTATCTACAAAGCTCGACTTGTCGAAAAGTGTTTTTTACAAGTTCAAGATGTTGACTACGATGAGATTTTCTCACTCGTATCGATGCTTAAAGTCTGTCCGAATCATGTTAGCAATTACCAAATTTTATGAAATCTGACAAATGGATATCAAAACCGCATTCCTTAATGGATTTATTAAAGAAGAGTTGTATGTGATACAAACAGAAGGTTTTGTCAATCCTAAAGGTGCTAACAAAATGTGCAAGCTCCAGCGATCCATCTATGGATTGGTGCAAGCATCTCGGAGTTGGAATATATGCTTTGATAATTTGATCAAAGCAATGCGGCCCCAACCCCAGCCCTCGCAAAAATGCGACACCAGTACTTCGCGTACATAACTACGCTCTAAAATACCATGGGTACAGGGGGAGGGGCACCATCACGGCATGCCCGAAACACGGCTTAAACCGCACCAGGGGTTGCCGATTTTTTAATTTTCTCTTACTTTCAGGACTCCACTCTTTGGAAGGCTTGTTCGGCAGTTCAATTGCCGCACAAACGATGCAAGAACCAGGGAAGCAGACAAGCCACGCCGCATTATGGAACTCCCAGGTGGTCTCTATCACGAGCAGTATACCTGTTTCGCATACTATTCCGCAGCTTGCCCCTAGAACGGACATGTTACATAGTCCAACATTTTGCTTATCGCATTATTTGTATCGTTCTGCCTTGATCGCAACCCTTTTTGATAAACAATGCATAGCTTTTATCTATTTTCGCATTATTCTTTTTTTATATATATGTTCCTTAACGACATCTTGCACCCGTACACTTTGGTACGGCCAAAATACGCCAGGGGCTTTAGTACCCCTCAATATGGTGTGAGAAGTCCGAACACTTTAACAAGTGCGGCACCCCGAACTTATATCATTATATGCATCGGCTCCGAATCATGTCTTGGGCCAATAGTTGGGTTTGCCCGGCTCCTATGTTTTGGTGCCTTACGTTCCGCTATATCGGCTAAGGTAGCACTAGGAGAACCACTGCGATTGTGCCCCAGTTGAGCTGGGTCGAGCACCTCAGTGGAGAAAGCTAAAACTGACTGTCATGATGAAGCGAGAGCTGGTCGCTGTTCGAGAGGTTTCTCGAGTCCCTAACGACTTATGCCGCTTAGAGCGAGGAGCCGGCTCTGTCCGGCCAAGGCGTGGATAGCGCCCCGAACTCAGTCTTCCGAATACCAGGGGCTTCACCGAAATTTAAAATTATAGAATTCTATGGCTAAGTGAGAGTGTTCACGCATTATAGTCCGATTGCCTTGTTCGTTGGGCTGAGTGCCTCCCTCGAAGGACCCAAACATGGGAAAAAGAGCGTTCAAGTTTATCCCCGAACACCCCAGCACTAGCGGCACGGGGGCAGAAGCCGACGACTTGCCATCTCTCAGAATTGATAAACAGCCGCACAGAAGGTAATATTTTAAATTCAACAGCATTGCTTAGCGCATATGAACAAGTTTTCAGCGCACAGGACAAAACGAGCAAGTTTCACTCAAAAATTACATCCCTAGAACATTCATCCGCCACAAGGCAGGCACCCTTCAGAACATCCTTATAATAATTCTCGGGCTTGCGATGCTCTTTCCTCGATGGTGGCCCGTCCTTCACAAGCTTCTCAACATCCAGCTTGCCCCAGTGCACCTTAGCACGGGCAAGGGCCCTACGGGCACCTTCAATGCAGACAGAGCGCTTGATGACTTCGGACAGGCCTCCACCAGCCGCCGCACCAGCCCGAAATAGCTCCCAGGCAGAGCCCCTCCAGGCCACAGCCGAACTATGAGGCCCTTCATGGCCTGTTCGGCCGCCTTGTGGAGCTCGATCAGTTGCTTCAGCTATTCACTCAGGGGCACGGGGTGTCCGGCCTCAGCATACTGAGACCAGAACACCTTCTCTGTCGAGCTGCCCTCCTCAGCTCGATAGAATGCGGCGGCATCGGACACACTCCGGGGAAGATCTGCGAACGCTCCTGGAGAGCTCCGGATTCGGGTAAGTAACAAGTAACTCACGTTTATGTGTTTGATTTGCATAAAGAATGCCTTACCCACCGCTATCTTCTTCACCTCATCCAACTCCTGGAGGGTCTTCTGGGATTCGGCCTTGGCAGACTTGGCATTTTCAATAGCCACTGCGAGCTCGGACGCTCGCGTCTTTGAGTCAAGCTCCAAACTCTCATGTTTTTCCATGAGAGCCTAGAGCTCTTGCCGTACCTTGCCAACCTCGGCCTCATACTTCTCCCGCTCGGTGCGCTCCGTGGCCGCCCTCTTCTCGGCCTCGACCAGCGCTTGCTTAAGGGTCGCCACCTCAAACGTGGCCCCTACAATAGCCACGATAATCCTGTCATTTTTTGCAATTGCACCTTTTTATATATATTTAAACAAGGTATTTCTTACCTTCATTGTCCTCGAGCTGCTTCTTGGCACGCCCGAGCTCTTGCTCGGACCGCTCGAGGTTCTGCTTTAGCGTGTCCACTTCCGCAGTCAGTGCGGCGGACGCAAGCAGAGAAGCCTGCATACGCATATTGACTCCTTTTTGTTAGACTCCTGCGAATTTTATTTGATCCTCTATTCGGCTTTTCTTCCCGAACGCCAAACAGAGCATCAGGGGCTACTGTCTATGCGGTAATATTATTTACACATTCTTTACTTACCTCAAAGCCTGTTAAAAGGCTAGTACAAGCTTCAGTCAATCCGCTCTTGGTGGACTGAACCTTCTGGACCACTGCACTCATAATGGTGCGGTGCTCCTCGTCGATGGAGGCGCCTTGGAGCGCCTCCAACAGATTGTCCGGCGCCTCCGGTTGGACGGGGGTCACCGGCACGGTGGGCTTGCTCCTCTTGGAAGGAGGTCCCCCGCCGGACTCTGGAACCTTTGAAGGTTCCGGAGCGGTGTCCGGCCTAGAGCCGGACTTGGAGCCCTGGGGGGTTTCATCCCCTTTACTCCTGGAGTCCGGGAGGTCGCCTTGCGGCGCCTCCAGGACCACCTCCTCCCGGCTTGGAACCTGTTGGGACAACACTTCGGTGTCGTCCGTAGGGCGGGGGGAGGAAGCCGTCGGAAGCGAGTTCACATCCGACGAGTCCAGTGAGCCGCTCGCCGACGCGTCGAGTCGGTCTTTGGGTGGGCTGCATAAACATATTCGACATAAGGGAAAGTTGTGCAATAAACGAATACTATGAATTACTTTGGTATCCGGATACTTACGATTTTGCCAGGGACTTGGCCCTGGGCGGCCACTCCTCTCCGCCGTCGTCGGCGTCGGTGGAGTAGTCCGGAGGAAGGGTTTCCCCTTCTTGGACCCTCCGGCCTCCCCAGAGAGGGCGGCCTTCCTTTTCTTCTCTCCTCCCGCTGGAGGGGGAGAGGTCTCTTCTTGTTCCTCCTCGTCTTCACGGGAGGAATGCGCCTCGGAACCGTCGGATGATGGATCCGACACCTCCTGGCGTCGGGCACTCTTTTGAGTCCCCGTGGCCTTTTTCGCGCCCTTCTTATCCGGCACCACATAGCGTGCCGGAACCAGCAGCTTCGCCAAGCGAGCGTCTGCTGGGCCTTCGGGCAAAGGAGCCGGATAGTTGATCTGTCCGGACGTCACCTGCCAATCCTGTCAAAGGTAAGGGAGTTTAGATCCCGCATGGAGTCAAACTATGAAAAACTGATACCCTGTAAAAGGAAAAAACAGCTTACCGCATGAGCGTGACGCTGCATACTGAATCCGCGATCCTCGGTAGCGGATGCGGGGGCCTCGGCGCCCTTGAAAAGCACCTTCCAGGCATCTTGGTACGTCGTGTCGAAGAGCCTGTTCAGAGTTTGGTGCCACGCCGGGTCGAACTCCCACAGGTTGAAAGCCCGTTGTTGACACGGGAGGATCAGGCGAATGAGCATAACCTCGACAACGTTGACAAGTTTGAGCTTCTTGTCCACCAGGGTTTGGATGCATGTTTAGAGTCCGGTCAGCTCTCCTTTTTTACCCCACGACAGGCCCGTCTCCTTCCAGGAGGTGAGCCGCGTAGGGGGTCCGGATCGAAACACGGGGGCTGCGACCCATTTGGGGTCACGCGGCTCGGTGATGTAAAACCACCCCGATTGCCACCCCTTCAGGGTCTCCACAAAGGATCCCTCGAGCCATAAGACGTTGGCCATCTTGCCCACCATGGCGCCTCCGCACTCCGCCTGGTTGCCGCGCACCACCTTCGGCTTGACATTAAAAGTCTTGAGCCATAGGCCGAAATGGGGGCGGATGTGGAGGAAGGCCTCACACACGACGATAAACGCCGAGATGTTGAGGACAAAGTTTGGGGCCAAATCATGGAAATCCAGGCCATAGTAGAACATGAGCCCCCGGACAAATGGTTGAAGAGGGAAGCCCAGTCCGCGGGGGAAATGGGGGAGGAACACCACCCTCTCATGGGGCCTAGGGGTGGGGATGAGCTGCCCCTTTTCGGGAAGCCGGTACGCAATGTCGTTAGACAAGTATCCGGCCTTCCTCAGTTTTTTGATGTGTTCCTCCGTGACGGAGGAGACCATCCACTTGCCTCCCGCTCCGGACATGGCTGGAGAAGGTTGAGGTGGGGAGTGCGGACTTGGGCCCTGGAGCTCGAGTGCGTGAGAATGGATAAGCAAGGGAGGAAGAAGGCGTAGGTGAAAAGGTGGATCCTTATCCCCTTATATGGATGGACGCAACTACGTGTCCCCACCAGCATGGTAAAACTTGCTTATCTCCAAGCGCCGTAATCAATGGCGCGGTTGGCTTACCCACGCCCGTATTGATGAGAATCCCAGAATAAGGGGACACGATCTCTGCTTTAACAAGACGTGTCAAGGAAACCGCCTCGCATGACGTGCTGAGGTGGGATAATGAAACAACTCGGATAAAGGCTTGGCCGTGGTGTGTCACCCTACGGAATACGTCAGCAGATTAGATTTGTGTAAATGTTATTCTCTCTATGGCAATATGTGGAAACTTATTTTGCAGAGCCGGACACTATCTTTGTGTTCAAAATCTTCTATGAAGTACTTGGAGGAGGAACACGACTTCGGCCAAGGAGTGTGGAAGGGGGATTCCTACAGGCACTCGGCTCTGATACCAACTTGTGATGCCCCCGATTCAATCGTACACTAATCATACACGCAAACGTGTACGATCAAGATCAGTGACTCACGGGAAGATATCACAACACAACTCTACAAATAAAAATAAGTCATACAAGCATCATATTACAAGCCAGGGGCCTCGAGGGCTCGAATACAAGAGCTCGATCATAGACGAGTCAGCGGAAGCAACAATATCTGAGTACATACATACGTTAAACAAGTTTGCCTTAAGAAGGCTAGCACAAACTAGGATACAGATCGAAAGAGGCGTAGACCTCCTGCCTGGGATCCTCCTACACTACTCCTGGTCGTCGTCAGCGGGCTGCACGTAGTAGTAGGCACCTCCCGAGTAGTAGTAGTCGTCGTCGACGGTGGCGTGTGCCTCCTGGGCTCCATTGTCTGGTCGCAACAATCGAGTACATAAAGGGGGAAAAGGGGGAGCAAAGCAACCGTGAGTACTCATCCAAAGTACTCGCAAGCAAGGAGCTACACTACATATGTATGCATTGGTATCAAATGGAAAAAGGGTATCATATGTGGACTGAACTGCAGAATGCCAGAATAAGAGGGGGATAACTAGTCATGTTGAAGACTACGCTTCTGGTAACCTCCATGTTGCAGCAGGAGAAGAGAGTAGAAGGTAAGTTCACCAAGTAGCATCGCATAGCATAATCCTAACTAATGATCCTCCCTTCGTCGCCCGATGAGAGAGCGATCACCGGTTGTATCTGGCACTTGGAAGGGTGTGTTTTATTAAGTATCCGGTTCTAGTTGTCATAATGTCAAGGTACAACTCCAGGTCGTCCTTTTACCGAGGGACACGGCTATTCGAATAGATCAACTTCCCTGCAGGGGTGCACCACATTTCCCAACACGCTCGATCCCATTTGGCCGGACACACTTTCCTGGGTCATGCCCAGCCTTGGAATACCAACTTGTGACGCCCCCGATTCAATCGTACACTAATCATACACGCAAACGTGTATGATCAAGATCAGGGACTCACGGGAAGATATCACAACACAACTCTACAAATAAAAATAAGTCATACAAGCATCATATTACAAGCCAGGGGCCTCGAGGGCTCGAATACAAGAGCTCGATCATAGACGAGTCAGTGGAAGCAACAATATCTGAGTACAGACATAAGTTAAACAAGTTTGCCTTAAGAAGACTAGCACAAACTGGGATACAGATCGAAAGAGGCGCAGGCCTCCTGCCTGGGATCCTCCTACACTACTCCTGGTCGTCGTCAGCGGGCTGCACGTAGTAGTAGGCACCTCCCGAGTAGTAGTAGTCGTCGTCGATGGTGGCGTCTGGCTCCTGGGGCTCCATCGTCTGGTCACAGCAATCGAGTACAGAAAGGGGGAAAAGGGGGAGCAAAGCAACCGTGAGTACTCATCCAAAGTACTCGCAAGCAAGGAGCTACACTACATATGTATGCATTGGTATCAAATGGAAAAAGGGTATCATATGTGGACTGAACTGCAGAATGCCGGAATAAGAGGGGGATAACTAGTCCTGTCGAAGACTACGCTTCTGGTAACCTCCATCTTGCAGCAGGAGAAGAGAGTAGAAGGTAAGTTTACCAAGTAGCATCGCATAGCATAATCCTAACCGATGATCCTCCCTTCGTCGCCCTGTGAGAGAGAGATCACCGGTTGTATCTGGCACTTGGAAGGGTGTGTTTTATTAAGTATCCGGTTCTAGTTGTCATAAGGTCAAGGTACAACTCCGGGTCGTCCTTTTACCGAGGGACACGGCTATTCAAATAGATCAACTTCCCTGCAGGGGTGGACCACATTTCCCAACACGCTCGATCCCATTTGGCCGGACACACTTTCCTGGGTCATGCCCGGCCTCGGAAGATCAACACGTCGCAGCCCTACCTAGGCACAATAGAGAGGTCAGCACGCCGGTCTAAATCCTATGGCGCAGGGGTCTGGGCCCATCGCCCATTGCACACCTGCACGTTGCGTACGCGGCCGGTGAGCAGACCTAGCAACCTCCATTAAAAAGGAAGTTGCGTTACGCGATCCAACCCGGCGCGCGCCGCTCAGTCGCTGACGTCACAAAGGCTTCGGCTGATACCACGACGTCGAGTGCCCATAACTGTCCCGGCGTAGATGGTTAGTGCGTATAGGCCAGTAGCCAGACTCAGATCAAATACCAAGATCTCGTTAAGCGTGTTAAGTATCCGCGAACGCCGACCAGGGCCAGGCCCACCTCTCTCCTAGGTGGTCTCAACCTGCTCTGTCGCTCCGCCACAAGGTAACAGTCGGGGACCGTCGGGAACCCAGGCCCACCACTACCTGGATGGAGCCACCTGCCCCTTCAGCCCCCACATCCGAACAGTATCCGCACAAGAGTGTAGGGCCACTGATGGAACACTAGCATCCTATACTAAGCAGTAGGATAGCAGGTAAGGGTAACAACTGTAGCAACAACGACAGGCTATGCATCAGAATAGGATTAACGGAAAGTAGTAACATGCTACACTACTCTAATGCAAGCAGTAGAGAGAAGAGTAGGCGATATCTAGTGATCAAGGGGGGGCTTTCCTGGTTGCTCTGGCAAGTAGTAGGGGTCGTCTTCGATATAGTCGAACACACGAACATCGGCAGCGGTCTCGGAGTCTACCGGAAATAAGTAAGGAGGGGGAACACAATAAATAACAGAGCAATCAAATGTAACACAAAGCAAGACGCGGCAATACGTTGTGTTAGAGGTGACCTAACACAGGGATAGGTGATACCGGCGAAAAGGGGAAACATCCGGGAAAGTATCCCCGGTGTTTCGCGTTTTCGGACAAGTGAACCGGAGGGGGGAAAGTTGTGTGTTCACTATGCTAGGAATGCGTGGCGGATGAACGGGCTGCATATCCGGATTCGTCTCGTCGTTCTGAGCAACTTTCATGTACAAAGTTTTCCCATCCGAGCTACGGTTTATTTTATAATAATTTTAACATATTTAAATCATTTTAGGATTTATTTAATTATTTAAAATTAACATTATCCAGAACAGTGTTTGGTGACGTCAGCATGACGTAGGGGTGACATCAGCGGTCAACGATCCGCTGACTAGAGTCAAACCTGACCGGTGGATCCAGTGGGACCCACCTGTCATAGTCTGAGACTAACTAATCAGGTTTTAATTAGTTTATTTAATGGATTAGGTTAATTACTGATTAGATTAATCTAAATATGATTAATTAACTTAATTAATTCCTTAATTAATTAATAAATGAAATTATTATTTATTTATTATTTATTTTTTCTAATTTTTTTCTTTAAACATTCTAGGGCCGGGCCCCACATGTCATAGGCCCCAAGGGGCCTTTGCGGGCTTGCGGGTTTCGGGTGCAGCCCGAACGGGCGATGGCCCTTGCAGGGGCGCACCCGACGGGGTGGCGGACGGGCACGGGCGCCGGTGCGCCGGCGAGCGGGCGGCGCGGTGGCAGCAGGGGCTGCGACGGAGGTGCGGAACGGGAGCAGGGCGAGGGGGCAAGGGGTGCGCGCGCGGAGACGGCGAGCAGTGACAGGCGATTGTTGGCGCGTGCGGGGAAGAGGAGGCCGGGGGAGCCGGAGCGCGGGCGAGCAGAGGCGGAGGACTATGCCGTCCGGGGCAGGACGAGGCAGGAGCCGGCGACGAGCAGTAGCGCAACCTCGGCAGGCGAGCAGCGCGAGCAGATGCGGTAGCGGGCAACGCAGCAGCAGGCAGCAGACGAAGCAAGCAACAGCGGCGGCAAGGGGCGAGGGGCGAGCGTGGTCCGGACGTGCGCGAAGCGATGGCCAGGACGGGGCCAGTGGCTTGCGAGGCGGACGCGACCGCGGGCGCGGTGGTCGGCGTAATAGAGGGCAGAGGGGGAGGGGGAGGAGGTACTCACCCCACGTTGCAGGGGAACGGGCGGCGAGGCTCGATGGAGCCTTTGGGGAGGAGGACGAGGATGTAGAGGACGGCGGGGAGGCAGTCCGGCGAGGTGGCGATCCGGGCGGCAGCGACGGGGTCGGGGAGGCAACGAGCAACGACGTCGGGGCGGCTCCAGGGCGTGGTGGCGCAATGACGGCGAGCTCCGGCGACGGAGACGAGGTGGCAGGGCGCGGTCGTCAGGATCTGGGGAAAACGAGTGCCCCTGATCCAGGGGGTCGTGGGGGAGGGAGTGAGTGGTGGGTGGGGGATCGATCCCGATCCAAGGGGGATCGTGGGAGTGAGGGGGAGTGGGAGTGTAGCTATGGTTTCCGGTCGGGGTGGGGGGTTATACGGGGTCAACAGGTGGGCCGGCCTGATTGGCCCCAAGGCCATCTGGGCCGTGGCCCAGCGAGAGAGGGGGGTGTTCTCTCTTTTTTTTATCTTGATCTTTTCCTTTTTCTTTTTATTTATTTTCTTTTTATTGTTTTTGCTAATTTTCAATATATCTTAGTTTTAGTAAAATATCAGAGCTGCACCTAATTTAGTATATGTAAATATGCCGCAACCACATTTAACTTGGCACACAAAGTAAAATAGTTTGTGATAGTTTCTTAATACAAAAGCTTTTAATATTTGTTTTTGCTACTATTTTGTTCATTTTAGAGTATTTAAATAATTTATAAAATTGTGGATTCTCCACCATAATTACCTATGCATTATTTGTCACAATCTGAACATTTTAGTTTTAATAATTGAAATTTTTTATGGTTTGCCTATAACTCAAATTTGAATTTGAATCGTTTTGAACTAACGTGAGATTAACAATAGTAACCGCGATGGCGTGGCATCATTAGCAGAGATTTACTGTAGCTTAATTATCCGGACGTTACAAGCATTGTGCCTCCACATCGCTCCAAACGGAGATTAGCATCCGCAAGGGTGTGAATGTCGGGATACATCATCGTCTCCGTGTGCCTCGGTTATCTCTTACCCGATCTCTTTACTTATGCACTTTACTTTGTGATAGCCATATTGTTTCTTGTCATATATCTTGCTATCACCTAGTAGTTTATCTTGCTTAGCACAAGTTGTTGGTGCACATAGATGAGCCTAGTTTTTTGTAGGTTTTGTGCTTGACAAATTAACCGTTAGGTTTATTCTGCATTTGTTCAAGCCTAAACTGTAATTATTTTAAAACGCCTATTCACCCCCCTCTAGGTGACATCCATGATCTTTCACCCGGCTGCATCGGGCCGGCTGTGTCAGGTCCGTCGGCTGCCTTGAGCTCGGGCGCCGCTGCTTCATTGGTTGCTCGAGCCTCGCTGCCCTGGCGCCGGCGCTGCTTTGGTGGCCCGGGTGCAGGTGCCGACGCGCTCATTCGCACGTTGTCCCACGCTGTTCATCGTCGCCAGCTTCGTCTCGGACTCCGTCGCCACCCCGTCTCCATCGAGCGGCATCTCCGCCTCATCCACGCCGTGCGACCGATCTGGCCCGTCGGTTGCGCACGCCTCGCAGGCCCCGTAAGGACTGTCCCGAGTTCAGCGCGCCCCTCTACCGATCGAGCAATGGGCTATCGCTGCGTCGCCCCATCAGGCCGCAGCGCCGCTGCCCCGTGGTTCTTCTCCCGGCCGCACCGACCCGCGTTACCGCTGCGTCGCCCCTTCGGGCCATAGTGCCGCGGCCCGCGGTCCACCGTTGCCCTAGGGTCGTCCGCTCTAGGCTGTCCCCGTGGCTGCACCGACCTCGCTCCGCCACTTTGTCGCCCCGTCAGGCCGTAGCGAGCGTGACACGCGGTCCACGCCGCCGTCCCGAGGCCGTCCCCGCGGTTGCACCGACCCACGCTCCGCGCTGCACCGCCCCTTCGGGCTGGAGCGCCACGGCTCGCGGTCCCTACGACCGTCCCGAGGTCTTCTGCCATCGCCCTCACCCGCCCGCCGTCACTGCGTCGTCCCTTCGGGCTGTAGCGCCGCGGCCTGCGGTCCATCACCGTCGCTGCGCGTCGACTTCTCGTGGTATGCGCCGCACCGCCTCCCTTGGCGCGGGAAAACCATCGTCCGCGCCGGTCTTCGTCACGCTGTTGGGTTCTCCTCGCCTACCTCGAGCACTGTCTCTGCGCTCCTAACTTAGCCGCCGCCGCCGCCGCCAGGCCGCAGACGCCGCTCTTCTTTGGCTGCCGCCGCTGCTACCCCCGTAGCCGCCGCCCGTCCACCTCCCTTCATCTTTGTCCAGCACCAGCCCGTCGCCAACGTCGCCATCATCTACCCCGAGCACTTTGTCTACTCCGACCACCGTTGGTGACATCGGCCCCGCGCCGATGGACGCCGCAATCATCGTTGAGTTCTTCTCTGCTGGCTTCTCCGACTTCTTCGACATGGCGTACAGCTCGTGCAGGTCCTAGTCTCCCCGTGCCCGGTGCTGGCAACACCGCCGTGTGCCTTCGTCCACGACGTGTCCCCGGGCCTGGCAAGCCTGGTGCGGCGCTCCATCAACTTCGTCTTCGTCAGTCTACGCATGCCCGGTGCTGACAACACCGGTGCGTGCCTTCGTCTACGATGTGTCCCCGGGCTTGACAAACCCGCCGCGATGCGTCGTCAACAACATCTTCCTCCCGGCGCAACACTATTTCGACACCACTGCGCCCATGACTAACTCGGCGCCTCCTTGCGCCCGCGGCTCCACGGCGCCTTCCTCGACACCGGCCACCCCGACTCGACATCGACCACGGCATTCTTCGCACGGCTACCTCGACCATGGCTCCACCACCAACGCTCTCGGCTAAATCGACAAACGGCATAAAGGGCTACCGCCTGCTTAGCAACCTCGTTGGTTTCCACTCCAGCCACGACTCCGCGATGCGTCGACCGTTACGACTGTGTGTGTGTGTGGGGGGGGGGTCCGTCGGCTTGCCTTCGGATTCTTCTCCAGTCTCACCGTCTGCGTCGCTATCGTTGTGACTGTGGGGGGATGTTGAGTAACGTGATTGTATTAGGAAACATAGGTTAGACTAGGAAATATTCTGGATTGCCTTATACTCCAAGTAGATCATGTATTCTTATATATATATGCCACGAGGCTCAAGCAATACAACAAACTATTCCACTAATTTTCTCTCTCCCTTCTAACACTGTGGACCGGCCATGGCTTGAAACATGCAGCACCAAGGAGATGGGTGCAAGGGTAGCTTGCCGGAACTAACGTGGCAGTATAGGAGAGGGGTGTATGGGGCAGCTTGCCAGTTCGGCGGTGGGTTCAGTAGAGATCGGAATGGCGGTAGGGTGCGGAGGGTTCAGTATATCTCGCCTTAGACGAGATGAAAGCTGCTCTCCCTGAAAGGAATAGTTCCACGCCAAACAACTGGGCCGACACATTAACGCTGCCTTTAAAAGAAAGCAAGATGTAAATGCAGGGAGCTCCTAACCGGCGCTAAGCGCCGGTTCAGCTTACTGGCGCCTGAAGGCGTTGCTACTGCGCCGGCCCAACAAAAGTTCATTCGATAGAGCTAGCACGTGGGTAGCGCTAGAGCGAAAAAATCCCAAAAATGTTGTTCTCGTGAGGGATCGAACTCCCGCTATCGCAGAACCATACAAGTTTCCCTAACCACCTGACCTAATGCTTGCTATTGATATATTTCAGCGTAAGAGCGTTTAAGGACATTTGTAGCCATGTACTTTATTGCACGTATGCCATTCACTGTACCGCTTTGATTTTTCAATTATTTGTAAACATTATCAAAAAAGTTCATGAATTAAAAAAAAGTACATTGGTTTTGAAGAAGAACAAATATTTTTGAAAAAAGTTGAGCAATTTGAGAAAGTTCACAATTTTGAGAAAAAGTTAACCTGTTTTGAAAAATAGTTCACAAATCTTGAGAAAAAAGTTCAAGGATTTTAAAAAAGTTCATCAAATTTTGAAAAAGGTTCATCGATTTTGGAAAAAGTTCACTGATGTGAAAAAAAAGTTCATCGAAATTGCAAACAATCTTCATCGTATCTGAAAAAAGTTCATCAAATTTAAAAAAAATCATCAAAATTGAAAATTAGTTCACCGAGTTTGAAAAAAAGTTCATCAAAATTCAAAAAAGTTCATGGATTTCGAAAAGAGTTCATTGATTTGGAAAAGAGTTCATCGATTTTGAAAAGAGTTCATCGATTTCGAAAAGAGTTCATCGATTTTGAAAAAAGTTCATCGATTTGGAAAAAAGTTCATCGATTTTGAAAAAGTTCATCGGTTTTGAAAAAGGATTCATCAATTTTGAAAAAGAGATCATCGGTTCGAAAAAGATTTTGAAAAGAGTTCATCAATTTGAAAAAGAGTTCATAGATTTTGAAAAAGTTCATCGGTTCTGAAAAAAGAGTTCATCAATATTGAAAAGAGATCGTCAGCTTTGAAAAAGATTTCAAAAAGAGTTCATCGATTTGAAAAAGAGTTCATTGATTTGAAAAAGAGTTCATCGATTTTGAAAAGAGTGCATTGATTTTGGAAAAAAAAATCATCGGTTTTGAAAAAAGTGTTCATCGATTTTGAAAAATTAGTTCACGAATTTTAAAAGGTTCATTGGATTTTGATAAAAAAAGGAGTTCACAGATTTAACAAAGAAAAAGAAAAGGAAAAAGGAAAAAGGGAACAAAACCGTTCGAAAAGAACAAGCAAAAGGAAAAAAAATGAAGAAAAATAGCGAGACGAAAGAAAAGAGGGAAGAAGATGTAGGTGAACACATCTGATGTGATGGCCTGGTGGTTACTGCAGCTAATGTAGGTGAACAGCTAATGTAGTCAGTGCCAATTTCGTCCTACAAACTAGGGCGCGACATAGTTGAGGTTAAAACAACCGGGTCTTCATTGGGTTTTTCTAGTTTTTTTTCGGTTTTTCTTTCTTTCTCTTTTCATCAGAATTTCTTCGTTTCTTTTCTCCGTTTCTACTATTTTTTCTTTTATTTCATTTTCTTCTGCTTTATTTTCTTTCTTTCTCGATTTTCATTGGTTTCTTTTTTCTTCGGCTTTGTTTCTTTCTTGGTTCAACGTTTCTATATTTTTTCCTTTTTTATTTATCGGTTTCACTGTTTACCCAGATTTTTGCATTTGTTTCTTCAGTTTATTTTTTGTTTTTCTTCTTTCTTTTTGGTTTTGTTTCAGTTTTTATTTATTTCTTGTGGTTTTCATTCTACATTTTTCTAATACACGTTTAATATTTTTTAAACATGATTTTAAAATTTGTTGGTTTTCAATGTTTTTTTGTTTTCTTTTGGTTCGTTTCTCTTTTTTCTTCTCCGCTATTCTTGTTTTTTTCATTCTTTTTGCATTGTTTCTTCGATTTTATTTTGCTTCTTTTTCAGTTTTATTTTTTTGGATTTTCATTGATTCTTTTGGTTTTCATTCTACATTGTTTGTATATGTCAACACCATTTTCCTAATACACTTTCAACATTTTCCAATACAAATTTAACATTTGTAATGCATAATCAACTTTTTTCTATACACATATTTAACATTTTTCAATTGCTTGATTAACATTTTCCAAGATAATATTAACATTAGCTTAATACATGTTCAACATTTTTCTATACACACTTTTTAAACTTTGTGCAAATGCTTGATTAACACTTCTCAAATACAAGATTAACATTTTCTAATACTTGATTAACATTTTTTGAAAACATGATCAACATTTTTTGTAAACACATTTAACGTTTTTCAATTGCGTTATTAACATTTTTTAAATACTCATTCCAATTCTTTCATATGCTTCATTAACATTTTTATATACATGAGCAAAAAAATTCATCATTTTTAATACATGGTCGGCATTTCTCTATACAAATTTAATATTTTTTGAATACTCTCTCGAAATAGGCTTTCGCCCCGCCATATAGATATAGCAACCATCCAATACAACATTCCGATCAACGCTGGCGCTAACAGCACAAGCACGCCCAAAAGAAAATAAGAGAAAAAATGCCAACAACACCGGATGAACGAAAGCTACGGCACCCCGCGACCGCTGCGCCCACCGAAGATAACCACCATGCTCCAAAGCCGTCGAGTTGCCATGTACCAAGCACCACACCTTCACGAAGGGATGCGACGATGACGACGCTGCTGCCCGGGCGAATCCTAGGATTTCTCCCGGATTGTTCAATATTTTTTGAATACTTGTCAATATTTTTTTAAATTCTTGATTATCATTTTTATATGCATGATTAAATTTGTTTTATTATTTTTCTAATACATGATTAACATTTTTTCCATACACATGTACAAAAATAACAAAATTCAGGACTAAAAAAAGATCCATTTTGGAGCACTTATTTTTACTCCTTCCATTCACAATAGCTTGTAAAACGATCTTATATATTCAGACAGAGGGAGTGCCGCTGCTAAATGAACCTCTTCAACACACAAGAGCATCGATTTCCTGAAGCTAAATCATGCCACACTGTTCACCGGCAATCTTGGTCCACGACAATCTTGGTCTCGGACATGCCGGCCGGGCTCTCGCACAGGCCATCACGATTGAGTGCCGCTGCACTTTCCGCCCGACCCCGAATAACCGCCACCCGATCTACAACAAGCTTGTACATCGGGCGCACAACGCGGGCGGGATCCCGCCGCTCCCTCGTCATCTTCACGGCCACATGCTCCAGCTTCTCCAGCCTCCGCTCGATCGTCTTCAAAGCCAGCTCGGTGCGGGCGCCGTCCTCGAGCGCCTCCCGCATCGATCCCAACATGTTGCCGTACATCTCCTGGAGAACCTCCCGGCACTCGCGGCCAGGGTAGAGTTCCTCAAACGTAGGCGGCCGCATGAGGTGGCATGGCGACGGCTTGACTTCTTCCGGCGATTCCTTGGCAGGCTCGGCTTCTTCTTCCCGTGATTTCTTCTTTGGCTTTGGCTTGATTTCTTCCAGTGCTTTCTTGGTGCGTCTTATGGTGACCACGAGGTCGGTGTACGTGGTCTCGAACTCCCACGCCTCCCTAAACTTGGAGAACTTGTCGCAGCTCTTCGAGGCATCGACGGCGGGTGAGGTGCGTCGGTCGGTCGTCTTCTTCCGTTGGTCAAAGCGGGGCTTCTTCTTGCCGACCGCGTCAGCAGGTTTCGCGGCGGCGGGGGCCTTGCGCTTTCGTGCCGGAGCTGGAGCCGGAGCCGGGCGAATAGCTCCTGTGTGACATCTTTAAGATGAATTAGATGAGGTGCGATGTAGTTGACGGAAATATCTCTGATGCGATCTATTTGTAGCCAACAATAGTTCCAATGCGACATGGCCCTGTTTAAGCATGAAATGCAAACCACAAGGGGTTAGTGGTTTGAGTTATGACACGCGGGACCCATCAGTTATCCACATGAATGTGGGACCCACCACTTACTCACATGCGTGTGGGACCTATAACTTATCCACATAAGCATGCCCGTGCTCATCCTGCTCATCAGCGTGCCCCAATCCGAGCCATCCACGAGCCCGAGCTAGCCCACCCCCCATTGCCTGCCCTTCCCCTTTCCCCCTTCCCTCACCTTGTTCTTCCTCTTCTCCAGCAACGAAGCACGCCGCCGGCGAGTGCGCCGCCGGCGAGTGATGTCTAGCTCAACTTCGGTCTCCCGCCAATCATGGTCGTAGTACGGCCCAGCGCCGTTGACAAGATGCTTCGATTGTCCGCGCATGGAGCCTCTGAAGCGTTTGACTCGTGTGAAGGAGAAAAATGGCAACCGTGGGCGCGAGTTCGTCAAATTCTTGAGCAGGCCACAACCGGGGCAGGTTAGATCCGTGCAGCTTATCTAAATTCTCCCGATTTCTATATTTTTTGGAGCTCATTTGGGCGGCGGATCTGATCTATAGGGTTCATGCTGCCGTTAACCCCTGTTTACTCTGTTTTGTCAGGTTCTGAAGAAATGTTGACATTTCGAGTGGCTCGATGAGTATGTTGAGAGGTTGAAAATGCAGGCTTCAACACAAGAACTCAATTTCAATTTTGGGGGTAGCTTGGTGTGGAACACACCTCACATTTGGTGGACAGAGCCGATCCGATGATGGACAGTGCTAAAGTGAAGTGTGAATTGAAGAAAATGGGCAAGCAACTAAAGCAGCTGATCAATTTGAAGCGGCAAGCAAATATGATGGCTGTCGCATTTTATTGATGTGTCCTTGCTATGGGTTTCTTTTACTTGATGTTCATCAATCGCTAGAAATTGTTACAGTTTCAGTTTGTGAGTCAAGTTAGTTTCAGAGTCGGGGGTCCCTAGTTTCAGTTATTGTGTCTAGCTAGTAGTTTCAGTAAGTCAGGGATCATTTGTTTGCTGAATTTGAATTTGTGTGAAGCAAAGGTTGAATTCTAATAATGGTATTCAGGACCCAATGATATTCTCAGTTAATAGAGTGCATGTGTGAAGCAATTGATGAATGAAATGTAGCAACTCATAAAATGCAGTAATTCTTCAGTTATAACAGAGTGCATGTGTAGAGTTCATGGTAAAGAAAAACATTATTGGCCCATGGGCTGATGAGTACTATGACAAAAAGCAGGCCCAAATAGAAAACAAGCCCACCCGCTTGGTGCACCAAATGTAGCAATTTATAAAATGGCTGCATGAACACATGTATGTATTGTAACTTTTTTGTTTTGCTTAACAAATTTGTTGCTTCTCTACGGTTCCATGAAACCCAAATTAAATGGGGATATGTGAAAGCCTCAGAAATCATTTTTGAAAATGATCATGTTAGAATTCACCAGATAAAATTCAAACCAATATTTTTAGGAGCATAGAAATCATTTTTGGAAATGATCAGGTCCAAGAAAATGTTCCTGTTTTGCTCTGAAAATATTGGCCAGAGGTAAAATTCAAACCAATATCTTTAGGAGCACATAAATATTTATTTAGGCATTTGAGTTAATCCAATAATTATTTGCACAAATAAAATTGCACCCTACACCTACTAGCTGCAGTGGCCCTAATAGCCAGGGCCTAGATACATGCATGCCCACATGCAGCACACCAATATATGATTTTTTTTTCTTTTTGCAAAAACATTTGGGTACCCATACACTTGCATGTCCATAGTGGAATCTTCCTTGTATTAGTAACACATAGATCAACTTGATAGAACATCAAGCACATATATCAATTGACCAATATGAACTAGATAGAAACCCAACAACCCATAGCAACACAGGGCAACACACAAATAATAGCACGAAACAACAATATATATAGTAGAATGAAACCCATCAACAATATAACTCATAAATAGTAGCACAACCCATAGTTCCACGACATAGATAGCATAGCCTTACAACATAATAATAGTAGCACGCAAACATAAACGATTACAACTTAAAATACTAATATGATAGATAGATAGCTAGATAGATCGGGGGCACCAAACAGGTTCTTATCCTTCTCCTCCTCTTGGCGAACGCCACCTCGCTCCTCCGAGCGCCCTTCACTCCTGGTTGTCGACGGGATATGGGAGGGTGTGCATGCCGTTGTTGGTGGGGAAGATGTTGTTGAAGTCGGTGAAGATGTTGTGGGTGGTGAAAGCAATAAACTCACACCCACACCAAAACACTCGCCCGAGGAAGTAGAAGGCGTTGAAGGGGTTGGTGAAGGTAGCGAGGAGCACAAGCACAACCCCATTGTGATTGACCTCCTCGACATGGAACGTCACTGGAGAGCCAGGGGGAGGTGGTGGTAGCCGGCCGAAAGGAAGAACTGTGTTAACTCCCTTGTGCCCTCCACCTTGAGATTGCCCACACCCTAAGGCTGTTCTCTACATAGACACCGGCGGGATAGAGCCTCTCTGCCACGATAGGAGGGGGGAATGGTAGGTCGGGCCGTTGTACTGCATGGTGGCTTCTTTGTGGAGAAGAAGGATGAAGGGGGCAGATGGCGGCAGAGATGGGAGAGGATGGGGTTGGGGTATGGATGAGGAGGGAGAGGAAGACGATAGGTATGGCTTAAATAGCCCTGGTGCGACGTGTTTTTTGACTAGTTACACCGGGTCGAAGTAATGACCGGGCGGCGTCGCGGCATTTGATGGCATCGAGAGTGTGTAGACACGCATGGGAAACCGAAGGCTACATCGCATCAATAGCCACACTGTGACATTTCACAGTGCACGTGTGTGTGCCACCGGTCGGGGATCAAGGGGTCATGCTGACCCATTCTTCTATGCGTGTGTCGCCCGTGCATGCATGCAGCGTAGGCTGCGATCGAGCATGGCAACGTAGCCTGCTGGCTAGGGTCTGGCTAGACCTGAGGAGGAGTGGTTCGGTCCAAAGGTCCAAAGGGTGGGCTTCTTTCACCAGAGCCCAATGGCTAGCCCACTCGCTGTAGCGCGCGGATCAGAGCGCATTCAGTTTGAAAAAAAATGTTTCTGAATCCAACAAATCAGAGCGTAGCGCGCGGATCACTGACATAGCACGATCCACACCGTTGAACGTGTAGTGATCCAGCGATCCAGAGTTGAGGCGGGAGGTTATCCAGCATTGTCGACTGCAACCAATCATAGAGCCTCACGCGGATCATTGACGTATCCCTAGCGCCTGATCCAGGCCGTCCACTAACAGTAATCCAGCGGCGCGGAAGGGTGCGGGGTTTCAGATGGGGTTTGAGGGGTTTTGAGAGGGTTTTGAGGGCTAGGGTTGAGCATAACTAATTCAAAAAAATCATAAAAATATGAAACTTGCACTCATCATCGTTTTATGTGAGTGGGTTGCTGGGAAAAATAAGAAACTTGGTCTATGGGTATTTTCATGAAAAACCCTTCACAAAACATAGATATCATGAATGAGGTTGCATGGGATTCAAGTTAGGGTTTAGGGCTAAGCATGTCATCATTTATGCAAACGATCTCATATTGGGCACGAACCCTATATTTGCACACTAGATGTCAAGTTTTGATTTTTGGCCCATTTAGAAAAGGTCAAAAATATGCTTACGAATGGGGTGTTTAGCTTAGCTTCGGAGCTCATTTGGAGCCCATTTTTTGTGACTAGTGTTTCACATCAACAATAAATGCTCGGATTGATCGCTTAACATGCATATATATGACTAATATTTGGGAAAGCATTGTAACATCAATACCACATACTAAACAATTTCAAATTTGAATTTTGAGTTAAACTTGAATTTTGGGTCAAATTTAAAATTCGTCCAGAATTTGAATAACATTACACAAATACCATTTTACAAAAATTGAGGCAAGTTCGTTATTCTACAACACACATCACCATTAGACAAGTTTGACAAAAGAAGTTTTCACTTCTTCTTCTTACCATTCGATTTCTTCTTCTTCTTACCATTTTTTAATCCTACCACACTTAGTTCACTCAAAGTCTTGGTTTTCTTAACTAGACTAGCTGGGACAGCTTTAGTTGGCACCACAATATCTACATCAACTCCAGTAGCTTCAACTGGTAATACAACTTGCAATATAGGCTCAATTTGCGGAACATCTGCCGCAACAGCTTCAGTTTGTAGAACATCTGTCGCAACAACTTCAGTTTGCACCACATTCTGCACCACATCATGATCCAAATGTTGCTCATGATGCATCACAAGATCAAAGACTGCCTCATTTTGCACAACATCATCCAAATCTTGATTATTTTCCATCACAACATCATCCAACAATTGCTCATTTTGCACCGCAGCATCATCCAACTCTGGTTCATCACCAAATTTTCTCTTTTTTCTACAGCCATTGATTCTTGCCTTTTTGATTGCCCAGAAATCTTCTGTTGGGGAACGTAGTATTTCAAAATTTTGCCTACGATCACGCAAGATCTATCTAGGAGAAGCATAGCAACGGGCGGGGAGAGTGTGTCTACGTACCCTCATAGACCGAAAGCGGAAGCGTTAAGTAACGCGGTTGATGTAGTCGAACGTCTTTGTGATCCAACCGATCAAGTACCAAACGCGCGGCACCTCCGCGATCTGCACACGTTTAGCTCGGTGACGCCCCTGGAACTCTAGATCCAGCTGAGGCCGAGGGAGAGTTTCATCAGCACAACGGCATGGTGACGGTGATGATGAAGTTACCGGCGCAGGGCTTCGCCTAAGCACTATGACAATATGACAGAGATGGAAATCTGTGGAGGGGGGCACCGCACACGGCTAAGAAATCAACTTCCGTGTCTATGGGGCGCCCCCTCCCCCGTATATAAAGGAGTGGAGGAGGGGGCCGGCCGGCCTCATGGGGTGCGCCCCAAGGGGGGCAATCCTACTCCTACTAGGAGTAGGTTCCCCCTTTTCCTAGTCCAACTAGGAGGGGAAGGAAAGAGAAGAGGGAGAAAAGGAAAGGGGGGGGGCTTCCCAATTCGGATTGGGCTTAGGGGGGCGCCCCTCCACTTGGCCGCCTCCTCCTCTCTTCCACTAAAGCCCATGAAGGCCCATTAACCCCCCAGGGGGTTCCGGTAACCCCCCGGTACTGCGGAAAATGCCCGAACTTATTTGAAATCTTTCCGTTGTCCAAACGCAACCTTCCAATATATAAATCTTTATGTATCGACCATTTCGAGACTCCTCGTCATGTCCGTGATCACATCCGGGACTCCAAACAACCTTCGGTACATCAAATCACATAACTCACAATACATATCGTCATCGAACGTTAAGCGTGCGGACCCTACGGGTTCAAGAACTATGTAGACATGACCGAGACTCATCTCCGGTCAATAACCAATAGCGGAACCTAGATGCTCATATTGGTTCCTACATATTCTACGAAGATCTTTATCGGTCAAACCGCACAACAACATACGTTGTTCCCTTTGCCATTGGTATGTTACTTGCCCGAGATTCGATCGTCGGTATCATCATACCTAGTTCAATATTGTTACCGGAAAGTCTCTTTACTCGTTTCGTAATGCAACATCCCACAACTAACTCATTAGTCACATTGCTTGCAAGGCTTATAGTGATGTGCATTACCGAGAGGGCCCAGAGATACCTCTCCGACAATCAGAGTGACAAATCCTAATCTTGATCTATGCCAACTCAACAAACACAATCGGAGACACCTGTAGAGCATCTTTATAATCACCCAGTTACATTGTGACGTTTGATAGCACACTAAGTGTTCCTCCGGTATTTGGGAATTGCATAATCTCATAGTCATAGGAACATGTATAAGTCATGAAGAAAGCAATATCAATAAACTAAACGATCATAGTGCTAAGATATAACGGATGGGTCATGTCAATCACATTATTCTCTAATGTTGTGATCCCTTTCATCAAATGACAACTTATGTCTATGGCTAGGAAACTTAACCATCTTTAATTAATGAGCTAGTCAAGTAGAGGCATACTAGTGACACTATGTTTGTCTATATATTCACACATGTACTAAGTTTCCGGTTAATACAATTCCAGCATGAATAATAAACATTTATCATGATATAAGGAAATATAAATAACAACTTTATTATTGCCTCTAGGGCATATTTCCTTCATTCTCCCACTTGCACTAGAGTCAATAATCTAGATTACATTGTAATGATTCTAACACCCATGGAGTCTTGGTGCTAATCATGTTTTGCTCGTGAGAGAGGCTTAGTCAATGGGTCTGCAACATTCATATCCGTATGTATCTTGCAAATCTCTATGTCTCCCTCCTTGACTTGATCGCAGATGGAATTGAAGCATCTCTTGATGTGCTTGGTTCTCTTGCGAAATCTGGATTCCTTTGCCAAGGCAATTGCACCAGTATTGTCACAAAAGATTTTCATTGGACCCGATGCACTAGGTATGACACCTAGGTCGGATATGAACTCCTTTATCCAGACTCCTTCATTTGCTGCTTCCGAAGCAGCTATGTACTCCGCTTCACACGTAGATCCCGCCATGATGCTCTGCTTGGAACTGCACTAACTAACAGCTCCACCATTCAATATAAATATGTATCCGGTTTGTGACTTAGACTTATCCGGATCAGTGTCAAAGCTTGCATCGACATAACCATTTACGACGAGCTCTTTGTCACCTCCATAAACGAGAAACATATCCTTAGTCCTTTTCAGGTATTTCAGGATGTTCTTGACCGTTGTCCAGTGATCCACTCCTGGATTACTTTGGTACCTCCCTGCTAAACTAATAGCAAGGCACACATCCGGTCTGGTACACAGCATTGCATACATGATAGAACCTATGGCTGAAGCATAGGGAATGACTTTCATTTTCTCTCTATCTTCTGCAGTGGTCGGGCATTGAGTCTGACTCAATTTCACACATTGTAACGCAGGCAAGAGCCCTTTCTTTGCTTGATCTATTTTGAACTTCTTCAAAACTTTATCAAGGCATGTGCTTTGTGAAAGTCCAATTAAGCATCTTGATCTATCTCTATAGATCTTGATGCCCAATATATAAGCAGCTTCACCGAGGTCTTTCATTGAAAAATTCTTATTCAAGTATCCTTTTATGCTATTCAAAATTTAGTATAATTTCCAATCAACAATATGTCATCCACATATAATATCAGAAATGCTACAAAGCTCCCACTCACTTTCTTGTAAATACAAGCTTCTCCAAAAGTGTGTATAAAACCATATGCTTTGATCACACTATCAAAGCATATATTCCAACTCCGAGATGCTTGCACCAGTCCATAAATGGATCGCTGGAGCTTACACACTTTGTTAGCACCTTTTGGATCGACAAAACCTTTTGGTTGCATCATATACAAATCTTCTTTAAGATATCCATTAAGGAATGCAGTTTGGACATCCATTTGCCAAATTTCATAATCATAAAATGCGGCAATTGCTAACATGATTTGGACGGACTTAAGCATCGCTACGGGTGAGAAGGTCTCATCGTAGTCAATTCCTTGAACTTGTTGAAAACCTTTTGCAACAAGTCGAGCTTTGTAGACAGTAAAATTACTATCAGCGCCAGTCTTCTTCTTGAAGATCCATTTATTCTTTATGGCCTGCCGATCATCGGGCAAGTCAACCAAAATCCACACTTTGTTCTCATACATGCATCCCATCACAGATTTCATGGCCTCAAGCCATTTCATGGAATCTGGGCTCATCATCGCTTCCTCATAGTTCGTAGGTTTGTCATGGTCAAGTAACATGACCTCCAGAACAGGATTACCGTATCACTCTGGTGCGGATCTTACTCTGGTTGACCTACGAGGTTCAGTAGTAATTTGACCAGAAGTTTCATGATCACCGTCATTAGCTTCCTCACTAATTGGTGTAGGAATCACTAGAACTGATTTCTGTGATGAAGTACTTTCCAACAAGGGAGCAGGCACAATTACCTCATCAAGTTCTACTTTCCTCCAACTCACTTCTTTCGAGAGAAACTTCTTCTCTAGAAAGGATCCATTCTTAGCAACGAATATCTTACCTTCGGATCTGTGATAGAAGGTGTACCCAACAGTCTCCTTTGGGTATCCTATGAAGACACGTTTCTCCGATTTGGGTTCGAGCTTATCAGGTTGAAACTTTTTCACATAAGCATCGCAGCCCCAAAGTATAAGAAACGACAACTTGGGTTTCTTGCCAAACCACAGTTCATATGGCATCGTCTCAATGGATTTATATGGTGCCCTATTTAACGTGAATGCAGTTGTATCTAAAGCATAACGCCAAAACAATAGCGGTAAATCAATAAGAGACATCATAGATCGCACCATATCTAATAGAGTACAATTACGGCGTTTGGACACACCACTACGCTATGGTGTTCCGGGTGGCGTGAGTTGCGAAACTATTCCACATTGTTTCAAATGAAGACCAAACTCGTAACTCAAATATTCTCCTCCACGATCAGATCGTAGATCCACTTATGGATTGCCTACCAAAGATGGCAATACCTAGATCTATCCTTGCTTTTTATGCCTAGCTAGGGGCGTTAAACGATAGCGCTTGTTGGGAGGCAACCCAATTTTATTTTTATTCCTTGCTTTTTGCTCCTGTTTAGTAATAAATAATTTATCTAGCCTCTGTTTTGGTTGTGTTTTTGTGTTTAATTAGTGTTTGTGCCAAGTAGAACCGTTGGGAAGACTTGGGGAAAGTCTTGTTAATCTTGCTGTAAAAAACAGAAACTTTAGCGCTCACGAGAACTGCTGCTATTTTTATTTCGAAAGTGATATTTATTTAATTCTTTTTGCAGATATTTAATAGATAAATTCCTCACGTCCAGAAATTTATTTTAGAATTTTTGGGGTTCCAGATCTTGCGCTAGCTACAGATTACTACAGACTGTTCTCTTTTTGACAGATTCTGTTTTCGTGTGTTGTTTGCTTATTTTGATGAATCTATGGCTAGTAAAATAGTTTATAAACCATAGAGAAGTTGGAATAAAGTAGGTTTAACACCAATATAAATGAATAATGAGTTCATTACAGTACCTTGAAGTGGTTTTTTGTTTTCTTTTGCTAACGGAGCTCACGAGATTTTCTACTTTGAGTTTTGTGTTGTGAAGTTTTCAAGTTTTGGGTAAGGATTTGATGGATTATGGAACAAGGAGTGGCAAGAGCCTAAGCTTGGGGATGCCCATGGCACCCCCAAGATAATCTAAGGACACCTAAAAGCCAAAGATTGGGGATGCCCCGGAAGGCATCCCCTATTTCGTCTACTTCTATCGTTAATTACTTGGAGCTATATTTTTATTCACCACATGATATGTGTTTTGCTTGGAGCGTCTTTTATGATTTGAGTCTTTGCCTTTTAGTTTACCACAATCATCCTTGTTGTACACAGCTTTTGAGAGAGCCATACATGATTTGGAATTTGTTAGAATACTCTATGTGCTTCACTTATATCTTTCGAGTTATATAGTTTTGCTCTAGTACTTCACTTATATCTTTTAGAGCACGATGGTGGATTTTTTTATAGAAACTATTGATCTCTCCTGCTTCACTTAGATTATTTTGAGAGTCTTAAATAGCATGGTAATTTTCTTAAATAATCAGAACATGCTTCGTATGCAAGAATAGTAAAAACTTTCTTATGAGTGTTTTGAATACTAGGAGAAGTTTGATGCTTGATGATTGTTTTGAGATATGGAGGTAATAATATCAAAGTTGTGCTAGTTGAGTAGTTGTGAATTTGAGAAATGCTTCTGTTGAAGTTTGCAAGTCCCGTAGCATGCACGTATGGTAAACATTGTGTAACAAATTTGAAACATGAGGTGTTCTTTGATTGTCCTCCTTATGAGTGGCGGTCGGGGACGAGCGATGGTCTTTTCCTACCAATCTATCCCCCTAGGAGCATGCGCGTAGTGCTTGGTTTTTGATGACTTGTAGATTTTTGCAATAAGTATGTGAGTTCTTTATGACTAATGTTGAGTCCATGGATTATACACACTCTCACCCTTCCATCATTGCTAGCCTCTTCGGTACCGTGCATTGCCCTTTCTCACATTGAGAGTTGGTGCAAACTTCGCCGGTGCATCCAAATCCCGTGATATGATACATTCTTTCACACATAAACCTCCTTATATCTTCCTCAAAACAGCCACCATACCTACCTATTATGGCATTTCCATAGCCATTCCGAGATATATTGCCATGCAACTTTCCACCATTCCGTTTATCATGACACATTCATCATTGTCATATTTCTTAGCATGATCATGTAGTTGACATACTATTTGTGGCAAGGCCACCGTTCATAATTATTTCATACATGTCACTCTTGGTTCGTTGCATATCCCGGTACACCGCCGGAGGCATTCATGTAGAGTCATCCTTTGTTCTAGTATCGAGTTGTAATCATTGAGTTGTAAATAAATAGAAGTGTGATGACCATCATTTTCTAGAGCATTGTCCCAAGTGAGTAATATATAAAAAAGAGAGAGAGAGAAAGGCCATAAAAAGGAGAAGGCCCAAAAAATGAGAGAAAAAGAGAGAAGGGACAATGCTACTATCCTTTTTCCACACTTGTGCTTCAAAGTAGCACCATGATCTTTATGATAGAGAGTCTCTTGTTTTGTCACTTTCATATACTAGTGGGAATTTTTCATTATAGAACTTGGCTTGTATATTCCAACGATGGGCTTCCTCAAATGCCCTAGGTCTTCGTGAGCAAGCAAGTTGGATGCACACCCACTAGTTTCTTCTGTTCAGCTTTCATACATTCATAGCTCTAGTGCATCCGTTGCATGGCAATCCCTACTCCTCGCATTAACATCAATCGATGGGCATCTCCATAGCCCATTGATTAGCCTCGTTGATGTGAGACTTTCTCATTTTTGTCCTCTACACATAACCCCACTCATTATATTCTATTCCACCCATAGTACTATATCCATGGCTCGCGCTCATGTATTGTGTGAAAGTTTATAGGTTTGAGATTACTAAAGTATGAAACAATTGCTTGGCTTGTCATCGGGGTTGTGCATGATGAGAGCATTCTTGTGTGACGAAAATGAAACATGACTAAACTATATGATTTTGTAGGGATGAACTTTCTTTGTCCATGTTATTTTGAGAAGACATGATTGCTTAGTTAGTATGCTTGAAGTATTATCATTTTTATGTCAATATGAACTTCTGTCTTGAATCTTTCAGATCTGAATATTCATATCACAAGTAAGAAGAATTAAATTGAAATTATGCCAACTAGCATTCCACATCAAAAATTATCTTTTTTATCATTTACCTACTCGAGGACGAGCAGGAATTAAGCTTGGGGATGCTTGATACGTCTCCAACGTATCTATAATTTTTGATTGCTCCATGCTATATTATCTACTGTTTTGGGCAATATTGGGATTTATTATCCACTTTTATATTACTTTTGGGACTAACCTATTAACTGGAGGCCCAGCCCAGATTTGCTGTTTTTTTGCCTATTTCAGTGTTTCGAACAAAAGGAATATCAAACGAAGTCGAAACGGAACGAAATCAACTGGAGAAGTTACTTTTGGAAGGAAAGCAACCCAGGGAACTTGGAGTGCACGTCAGGGGAGACACGGGCTGCCCACGAGGGTGGGGGCGCTGTAAGTGCATCTAGTGCCACCCCTAGTTGGTTTTGGAGTATTGACGACAAACCTAGTTGAGGGACTGATGTGTTTGTGAGAATTGCAGGATAACACAGGTAGAAGTCCCTCATTGATTCGGTTTTCCTACCAGAGATGACCCCTAAAAATGTATGAAGACATTGATGTCAAAGGTGGCATATGAAGATATTCTCATTGAAGACTATGACAAGAGAAGACATCGCATGAAGCCTATGGAGCTCGAAGACTTAGATCTTTTGTAGTTCTGTTTCTTCTTTGTTGAGTCATAGGAACCACCGTACTGTTAAGTGGGGTCCAAGTGAACCAGTCAGAATGACTGAAGTGATGCTTAACCAAAACCTATGTCTTCGAGTGAACACTATGAGAGTGAATCTTGTCCAGAGTCGGACAAGTCAGCTTTGCTTGTAGCCCAAGTAAAGTTGCCGTGTGAGTTTGAAATCTGACCGTTGGAACACGTGTCAGTTCCTTAGTGACCCAGGGTCATTTCGGACAAATCAGGTCGGGTTGCCTAGTGGCTATAAATAGCCCACCCCCTACAACCATAAACGTTTGGCTGCTCAGAGTTAGAGTACGGCTTTTGTTGTTTGAGAGCAACCCACCTCGAAGCATTTGAGAGAGAATTCCTTGCGAGGATAAAGCCCTAACCACCCAGAGCCAAAGAGTGTTAGGCATCACTTAAGTCTTCTTGTCTGTGTGATCTGAAGACTTATTACACTTGAGGACTGTGAATCCTCCACCCGGTTAGGCGTCGCGTTCTGAGCATCCAAGAGACATTGTGGATTGCCGGTGAACGAAGTCTGTGAAGGTTTGGGAGTCTACCTTGAAGACTTACCAGAGTGATTGGGCGAGGTCTGTGTGACCTTAGCTCAAGGGAAATACGGTGAGGACTGGGTGTCCTGAGCTGCGTGTTCAAGACTGGGTGTCCGGGACTGTGTGTCCTCAGGTTTAAATACCTAGCCGCCCTACCCAGACGTACAGTTGTCACAGCAACTGGAACTAGTCCAACAAATCATTGTCTTCAACGAGTCACTGGTTTCATCCTTCCCTTCCCTTTACTTACTGTTGGTCCTTGTGAAGTCATTGTATGATTGCACTATCTTTTGTCTTCACTGAGTGAGTGCGTGTTCTGTTTGGCTTCATAATGTCTTCCTACCTGATCCTTACTACATTGCTGCTATTAGTCATTGTGCTTTCACTCCATTGAATACTTGACTATGGTTTGCCTAGTGTAGTCTACCTTCCGCTGCATGGTAATAGGTTTATTTCTATCGTTTGTCTTCATCACTTCCATGTTTTGAAGACTTTCATAAAAATCGCCTATTCACCCCCCCTCTAGTCGATATAACGCACTTTCAATTGGTATCAGAGCAAGGTACTCCCTTGTTCTGTGTGATTCGGTTTAACCACCTGGAGTTTTAGCTATGTCGACTGCAGGGATAATTAAAGTCTCCGCTGCGTGCCCCGTCTTTGATGGAACTGAATATCCCTACTGGAAGAATAAGATGCGCATGCATCTTGAAGCCATTGACATCGACCTATGGTATGTCGTCAAGAACGGCGTTGCCAAGGCTGGAGAAGGTGTCACTGCTGCTGATGTCAAGAAGTTCATTCAACTGGACTCTACTGCCAAGAATATCATCTGTGGTCATCTGACCAAAGGACAGTATGGCCGCGTCAGTGCTTTGGAAACATCTAAGATAGTCTGGGACTGGCTCTCCAAGGTCAACGAAGGCGTCTCAACCCAGAGAGATCAGAGAATCAGTGTCCTTCGCAACCTCTTCAACCGCTTCAAGAGAAATGACAATGAGAATGTCCAGCTCACGTTTGATCGACTCACTAACATCACAAATGAGCTTCAAGCCCTTGGCGCTACTGAGATCACCAAGCATGAAATCGTCAAGACACTACTGAGATCACTTGACAGTTCGTTTGACACCCTAGCCCTGATGATTCAAGAACGTCCTGATTTCAGACACACGATCCGTCTGACATACTTGAGAGGCTCAACACACATGAGTTTCAGCTTTCTGAGAAAAGAGATATCTACGGTCCAAACTATGGGCGAACTCGTGCCTTGAAGGCAAAAGCTGTCTCCTCATCTGAAGAAGAATCTGACAGCAGTTCTGATGATCCTGAAGACATTGGAAGGGAACTTGCTATGCTTGTGAAGAAGTTCCAAAAATTCACCAAGAAGAAAGGTTTCAGAAAGTCTTCACGATCAAGCTCAAGGAATGATGAAGCTTCTGCTCATTACTACAAGAAGAAAACATGTCACAAGTGCAAGAAACCTGGCCACTTCATCTCTGAGTGTCCGCAGTGGGACAATGAGAACAAAAAGAAGAAGAAGAGCAAGGAATATGACTCTGATGACAAGAAGAAGAAGAAATACTCAAAGTATTCTTCCAAGTCTTCCTCAAAGTCTTCATCACACAAGAAGAGCTCATCTGGCAAGGCACGTGCATTTGTTGGCAAGGAAATGGATTCAGAGGAGGAGTCCACTTCTGAGGAGGCGGAGGTGGAGTCTGAGGAGGAGTCCGATTCTGGCGTTGCAAGTCTGGCTACAGCATACGTTGCCAAGTCCATCTTCAACACTGAAGACAATGACTTCATCACCGACACCGATGCAAATGACAAGGACTACTCCGCTCCTACCTACTGCTTCATGGCACGCGGTGCCAAGGTAAACACGCGCACTACTCATTATCAAACATCTAGTGAAGATGACTCTGATTGTGGTTCAAGACCCAGCTACAAAACACTTGCTAAAATTGCAACTGAACAACAGAAAGCTATGGAACATATTCAAAAACTGTTAGACAAAAGCGATGATCTGTTAGGTGCGGAAATGACTCAATCTGAGTCCTTAATTGAAGACATAAAAAATCTTCACATTAAGTATGAGGAACTTGAAAGTCGTCATGAAACGCTCTCAACAACTCATGAAAAGCTTTCCTATGATTATCTTCAAAGGAAGAAAGATCTTGAGAAATTGAGAGCGGCTCATGAAGATCTTCAAAAGGAAAACGAGTCACTTCGCACCGAACAGATCAGTTCCGCTCAAGAAGGATTTGAACCACCATGCCTTAAATGCATTGAGCGTGATAATGCTACTTCTGTTGCTGAATGTTTGTAAGTGCATCTAGTGCCACCCCTAGTTGGTTTTGGAGTATTGACGACAAACCTAGTTGAGGGACTAATGTGTTTGTGAGAATTGCAGGATAACACAGGTAGAAGTCTCTCATTGATTCGGTTTTCCTACCAGAGATGACCCCTAAAAATGTATGAAGACATTGAAGTCAAAGGTGGTATATGAAGATATTCACATTGAAGACTATGACAAGAGAAGACATCGCATGAAGCCTATGGAGCTCGAAGACTTAGATCTTTCGTAGTTCTTTTTCTTCCTCTTTGTTGAGTCATAGGAACCACCGTACTGTTAAGTGGGGTCCAAGAGAACCCGTCAGAATGACTGAAGTGATGCTTAAACAAAACCTATGTCTTCGAGTGAAGACTTTGAGAGCGAATCTTGTCCAGAGTCGGACAAGTCAGCTTTGCTTGTAGCCCAAGTAAAGTTGCCGTGTGAGTTTGAAATCTGACCGTTGGAACACGTGTCAGTTCCTTAGTGACCAAGGGTCATTTCGGACAAATCAGGTCGGGTTGCCAAGTGGCTATAAATAGCCCACCCCCTACAACCATAAACGGTTGGCTGCTCAGATTCAGAGTACGGCTTTTGTCGTTTGAGAGCAACCCACCTCGAAGCCTTTGAGAGAGAATTCCTTGCGAGGATAAAGCCCTAACCACCCAGAGCCAAAGAGAATTAGGCATCACTTAAGTCTTCTTGTCTGTGTGATCTGAAGACTTA
This sequence comes from Triticum urartu, assembly GCF_003073215.2. Lineage (NCBI taxonomy): Eukaryota > Viridiplantae > Streptophyta > Magnoliopsida > Poales > Poaceae > Triticum > Triticum urartu. Next base: position 51,669 of record NW_024115103.1, on the reverse strand, counting down.
TTACACTTGAGGACTGTGCATCCTCCAGCCGGTTAGGCGTTGTGTTCTGAGCATCCAAGAGACATTGTGGATTGCCGGTGAACGAAGTCTGTGAAGGTTTGGGAGTCTACCTTGAAGACTTACCAGAGTGATTGGGCGAGGTCTGTGTGACCTTAGCTCAAGGGGAATACGGTGAGGACTGGGTGTCCTGAGCTGCGTGTTCAGGACTGCGTGTCCGGGACTGTGTGTCCTAAGGTTTAAATACCTAGCCGCCCTAACCAGATGTACAGTTGTCACAGCAACTGGAACTGGTCCAACAAATCATTGTCTTCAACGAGTCACTGGTTTCATCTTCCCTTCCCTTTACTTACTGTTACTCTTTGTGAAGTCATTGTATGATTGCACTATCTTTTATCTTCACTGAGTGACTGCGTTTTCTGTTTGGCTTCATAATATCTTCCTACCTGATCCTTACTACATTGCTGCTATTAGTCATTGTGCTTTCACTCCATTGAATACTTGACTATGGCTTGCCTAGTGTATTCTACCTTCCGCTGCAGGCTAATAGGTTTATTTCTATCATTTGTCTTCATAGCTTCCACGTTTTGAAGAATTTCATAAAAATCACCTATTCACCCCCCCTCTAGTCGATATAACGCACTTTCAATTGGTATCAGAGCGAGGTGCTCCCTTGTTCTGTGTGATTCGGTTTAACCACCTGAAGTTTTAGCTATGTCGACTGCAGGGATAATTAAAGTCTCCGCTGCGTGCCCCGTCTTCGATGGAACTGAATATCCCTACTGGAAGAATAAGATGCGCATGCATCTTGAAGCCATTGATGTCAACCTATGGTATGTCGTCAAGAACGACGTTCCCAAGGCTGGAGAAGGTGTCACTGCTGCTGATGTCAAGAAGTTCGTTCAACTGGACTCTACTGCCAAGAATATCATCTGTGGTCATCTGACCAAAGGACAGTATGGCCGTGTGAGTGCTTTGGAAACATCTAAGCTGGTCTGGGACTGGCTCTCCAAGGTCAATGAAGGCGTCTCAACCCAGAGAGATCAGAGAATCAGTGTCCTTCACAACCTCTTCAACCGCTTCAAGCGAAATGACAATGAGAATGTCCAGGTCACATTTGACCGACTCACTGACATCACAAATGAGCTTCAAGCCCTCGGCGCTACTGAGATCACCAAGCATGAAGTCGTAAAGACACTACTGAGATCACTTGATAGTTCGTTTGACACCCTAGCCCTGATGATTCAAGAACGTCCTGATTTCAAGACACTCGATCCGTCTGACATACTTGAGAGGCTCAACACACATGAGTTTCAGCTTTCTGAGAAAAGAGATATCTATGGTCCAAACTATGGGCGAACTCGTGCCTTGAAGGCAAAAGCTGTCTCCTCATCTGAAGAAGAATCTGACAGCAGTTCAGATGATCCTGAAGACATTGGAAGGGAACTTGCTATGCTTGTGAAGAAGTTCCAAAAATTCACCAAGAAGAAAGGTTTCAGAAAGTCTTCCCGATCAAACTCAAGGAATGATGAAGCTTCTGCTCATGACTACAAGAATAAAACATGTCACAAGTGCAAGAAACCTGGCCACTTCATCTCTGAGTGTCCGTAGTGGGACAATGAGAACAAAAAGAAGAAGAAGAGCAAGGAATATGACTCTGACGACAAGAAGAAGAAGAAATACTCAAAGTCTTCTTCCAAGTCTTCCTCAAAGTCTTCGTCTCACAAGAAGAGCTCATCTGGCAAGGCACGTGCGTTTGTTGGCAAGGAAATGGATTCAGAGGAGGAGTCCTCTTCTGAGGAGGAAGAGGTGGAGTCTGAGGAGGAGTCCGATTCAGGCGTCGCAAGTCTGGCTACAGCATACGTTGCCAAGTCCATCTTCAACATTGAAGACAATGACTTCATCACCGACACCGATGCAAATGACAAGGACTACTCCACTTCTACCTACTGCTTCATGGCACGCGGTGCCAAGGTAAACACACACACTACTCACTATCAAACATCTAGTGACGATGACTCTGATTGTGGTTCAAAACCCAGCTACAAAACACTTGCTAAAATTGCAACTGAACTACAGAAAGCTATGGAACATATTCAAAAACTGTTAGACAGAAGCGATGATCTGTTAGGTGCTGAAATGACTCGATCTGAGTCCTTAATTGAAGACATAAAAAATCTTCACGTTAAGTATGAGGAACTTGAAAGTCGTCATGAAACGCTCTCAACAACTCATGAAAAGCTTTCCTATGATTATCTTCAAAGGAAGCAAGATCTTGAGAAATTGAGAGCGGCTCATGAAGATCTTCAAAAGGAAAATGAGTCACTTCGCGCCGAATAGATCAGCTCCGCTCAGGAAGGATTTGAACCACCATGTCTTAAATGCATTGAGCGTGATAATGCTACTACTGTTGCTGAATGTTCTACTGCTGCTACTGTTGTAATATCTTCAATTGTTGATGTGGGAACTAACCCCTCTGCTGAGGATTCCACCGCTATTGCTGATGAGAATGCTAGGTTGAAGACATTGCTTGAAACAGGGATGTACAAAAGTCTTAAAGGGCATCAGACACTATGTGATGTCCTCAAAAAGCAGATCTTGAACCGAAACCCGAGGAAAGAGGGTGTTGGGTTCGTAAGGAAAATGAATGCTGATGGCTCTTACTGGAAACCTGAGCAGTACCCCAAAACAACATGGGTTGCTGCAAAGGAATTTTCAGCAGATCCATCCACTCTATCTGGGTTCACTTGTGCAAACCCCATTGTCATTGATGAATCCTTTGATGCAAACTATAAACTGTTTAAGAATCAGAATGGTGAAGTGTTTGCCAGGTACATTGGTACTAACTGCAGGAATGGACCGCCTATGAAGAAGATCTGGGTTCCGAAAAAGTGTCTGGAGAATCTTCCTGTGAATGTCATCATGACACCTCACGTGAAGAATACAAACCCCAGACCAAAGGCTTCATACGGTCCAAAGGCTTCATACAGACAGAGGACTCACCTGAGTCGCACTAACGCAAATGTTTTGCAGGGAAACCATACTCAGGCCTATGAATATGAGAGCGGTTCATCAAACCGCCATGTTCATAAGACCAAGAACTATTCTGCTTATTCTTATGAGTACTATTGTCCGCCTGCAAGATTGTTTGCTAGGGCTCCAAAGCCAAAGTTCTCAGATGCTGCACTTAGACTTATTGCTTCTAAGACACCCTTGAAGATGTGGGTGGCTAAGAAAGCTTAACCCTCTTTTGTAGGGAAAGGTCTCCAGCAGAAAACCAAAATCGTCTGACGCTATTGCTGGGGACCTTAAACATCTTGTAGGGCGCAAGATCAAATGCCCGAATGGTCTTACTATGTACTTCGTTCCTGAATCGCTTGCTACTCTCCCTATTAGTCCTAATCTGGATCTAAGCTTTCATAACCCACTGGTTCGTCAAATGTTTTTGCTTCACAATTCTCTTCGTGAAGCCTATCCCCCTAACTGCACTGTAGGGTACGACACCAACGTCTTCAGAATGGATTATTGATAGTGGGTGTACAAATCACATGACTGGCAAAAGAAGCCTTCTTATGGACTCAACCTTACGTCCATCCGACAAGAGCCACATCACATTTGCTGACACTGGTAAAAGTAAGGTATTGGGTCTAGGAAGAGTTGCAATCTCAAGGGATCAACACATGGATAAAGTCATGCTTGTTGAATCCCTTGGCTTCAACTTAATCTCTGTCTCAATGCTTTGCGATTTAAACATGATCGTAATATTTGGAAAATATTGTTGCCTTGTTCTAATGGAATCTGACAAGTCTCTAGTATTTGAAGGGTATCGAGAAGATGATTTGTACGTGGTAGATTTCTCAGCAGGACCACAGCTTGCCGTATGTCTTCTAGCAAAAGCTTCAGAATGCTGGCTCTGGCATCGGAGGGTTGGGCATGCTGGCATGAGGAACCTCCACACCCTGGCAAAGAAGAAGCATGTCATAGGCATCGAGGGCGTCAAGTTTAAGAAAGATCACTTATGCGGTGCCTGTGAGGCAGGAAAGATGACGAGGGCCAAACATCCCTCAAAGACAATCATGACTACTACTCGACCCTTCGAACTGCTTCACATGGATCTTTTCGGTCCCACTCATTACTCAACTCTTACTACTACTGCTTGTCTCTATGGCTTTGTCATTGTTGATGATTATTCTAGATATACCTTGGTGCACATAATCCTTTACAAGACTGAAGTGCAGGATGTCTTCAGACGCTTCGCCAATCGAGCAATGAACAACTATGGCGCCAAGATAAAGCATATCAGAAGTGACAATGGCACTGAATTCAAGAACACTGGCCTTGATACATATCTTGATACCTTGGGCATCACACATGAATTCTCAGCCCCGTACACGCCACAGCAGAATGGCGTCATCGAATGCAAGAACAGAACACTCATTGAGATGGCCCGAACGATGCTAGATGAATACAAGACTCCAAGAAAATTCTGGCCTGAAGCCATTGATACTGCATGCCATACAATCAATCGTGTTTATCTTCACAAGCTTCTGAACAAGACATCTTATGAGCTCCTTACTGGCAAGAAGCCAAATGTCAATTACTTCAGAGTATTTGGCGCCAGGTGCTGGATCAAGGACCCACATCACACCTCAAAGTTTGCACCAAAAGCACATGGGGGTTTTATGCTTGGATATGGAAAACATTCGCACTCCTACAGAGTCTTCAATCTCTTTCATTATAAATTGGTTGAAACAGTAGATGTGCGGTTCGATGAGACCAACGGTTCACAAAGAGAGCACCTGCCAAATGTGCTAGATGAAGTTCCATCCAGTGAATCAATCAAGCTAATGGGAACTGGAGAAATTATACCTTCTGAAGCTCATCCTGAAGAACTTATCATCTCACCACCTGATCAATCTGAAGACAATGCTCAGCCTGAAGACATTCCCTCTAACAACGACAATGATCAGCAAGAGCAAAATCTTCGCCCTGTACATCCTCGTGTTGCCAATGAAGTGCAGATTGAAAGAATAATTGATAACATCAATGCACCCGGTCCACTCACTCGTTCAAGGGCAACTCAGCTAGCAAATTTCTGTGGGCACTTTGCATTCGTCTCAATAACAGAACCCAAGAAAGTTGAAGAATCCTTCATGGAACCTGAATGGATTCAAGCTATGCAAGAAGAGCTTCAATAGTTTGAGCTGAATAATGTATGGGAACTGGTTAAGCGTCCCGATCCTCGGAAGCACAACATAATAGGCACAAAATGGATATACCGCAACAAACAAGATGAGCACGGTCAAGTTGTCAGAAACAAAGCCCGTCTCGTTGCTCAAGGATATACTCAAGTGGAAGGTATTGACTTCGATGAAACATTTGCTCCTGTGGCTAGACTTGAAGCCATACGCATACTGCTGGCCTATGCAAATCATCACAACATACTCCTTTATCAAATGGATGTGAAGAGCGCCTTTCTCAATGGCAAGATTGAAGAAGAAGTGTATGTTGCACAACCACCTGGCTTTGAAGATCCAAAACATCCTGACATGGTATACAAGCTCAACAAGGCACTGTATGGCCTCAAACAAGCCCCTCGGGCCTGGTATGACACACTCAAATACTTCCTGAAGAGCAAAGGCTTCATACCTGGTTCCCTCGACCCCACTCTCTTCACGAATACATATGATGGTGAACTGTTTGTGTGCCAAATATATGTGGATGACATTATCTTTGGGTGCACCAATCAGAAGTACAGTGAAGAGTTTGGATTTATGATGCAAGAACAATATCAAATGTCTATGATGGGAGAGCTGAAGTTCTTTCTCGGTCTTCAAATACGACAGCAACGCAACGGCATCTTCATATCTCAAGAGAAGTATCTAAAAGATTGCCTGAAGAAGTTCGGTATGCAAGACTGCAAAGGCTTCACGACGCCAATGCCAACCAAGCATCATCTGGGTCCTAACGACAATGGTAAAGAGTTCGATCAAAAGGTATACCGCTCCATGATTGGTTCTTTACTTTATCTATGTGCATCTAGGCCAGATATTATGCTTAGTGTTTGCATGTGTGCTCGATTCCAAGCGGCACCAAAGGAGTCGCATCACTTAGCTGTGAAGCGAATTCTTTGATATTTGGCTCACACCCCAACTCTAGGATTATGGTATCCAAAGGGTTCAGGGTTTGATCTGGTTGGATTCTCGGATGCTGATTATGCTGGTGACAAGGTGGATCGCAAGTCTACATCAGGCACATGTCATTTTCTGGGACGATCACTTGTATGTTGGTCTTCAAAGAAGCTGAACTGTGTATCTCTCTCCACTGCTGAATCTGAATACATTGCTGCTGGATCTTGCTGCGCTCAGCTTCTGTGGATGAAGCAAACACTCAAGGACTATGGCATTCATCTGAAGCAAGTGCCACTCTACTGTGACAACGAAAGCGCCATCAAGATTGCCAACAACCCAGTTCAGCACTCGAAGACAAAGCACATTGAAATATGTCATCACTTTCTCAGAGATCATGTTGTGAAGGAAGATATTGATATCATACACGTCAACACTGAAGAGCAATTGGCAGATATCTTCACCAAGCCCTTGGATGAGAAGAGATTTTGCAAGTTACGGTGTGAGCTAAATATCCTGGAATCCTCAAATGTCCTGTGATCAGGCACACATCCTAACCCTTATGCATATTGATGACTTAGATGTGCAACACACGAAGTAAAGTATATCTTCAATCAATGAAGACATACATTCTAAGTGTGAATACATTAATGTGGAATTTGACTTCGGAGCGCCACGATAATTGTGCGCCGTGTCTGGGTCTAATACTTCCTATACGGTGGGTAACGCCACCACCAAATGTTCTATTTGAAGTGTTTCACTCATGGCGTTACCTTGCTATGTCTTCACATTTGGTTTGGCTTCAATCTCAACTGTTTTCATGATTATCTTCACTATGTTGATTATATATATATACTAGTGTTCTGTCCTCTACAGCATTCACTTATAGCTATGTCTTCTTGTTGAATCTTTTGAACTAAGTGAATGTGATCGGACCCTAACCTCTCTGTGCTTTCTATCTCAGACTCTATCTCTCCAAATCATATGCATTCTATTGAAACTGTCGAATGTCTTCTCTGCGTCCTTGTCAGCAGAAGATACAGAGACAAACCTTAAGTCCGCTTTCAATGCTCATTCCTCCACATGAAACCCGGAGAAGTAGGAACGACCACCCGACAATCCAGGCGTGCGTGGGACGTGGAACAAACCCCAAAATTCTGCATGATGGCCACGTGTTCCTCAGATGCGAATCGCCAGGGGCACCTGTGTAATAACGCAGTGCCGCCCCTGTACCTGTAAATACACACTTCACAGTGGTCATTATCTCTTCTTCCACTCTCGCACGAACCCTAGCGCCACCGCTAGCCCTCGACGACGCCGGCGACGAAGCGCTTCGCTGCCGCAACCTCTCCGACGCCGTCTTCACGCCGACCGCGGACATCGTCCTCTCTGCCGTCACCGTAGGTGTCCTCCGTCGCCAAGTTAGGGCACAGAAGATCGAACTGCTCGGCCTCCTCTTCCACTCCGTCTAGCAGTTCTTAGTGTGGTAAATAAAACTTCCTTTTTACGGCACCGTTGATCCTATGGCTTTGTCACTTTCTACCACAAGCAGTTTCTATTCACACAAGTTAGATCTCTCTCATACTGCATCTCATAACATGCCTAGTATATTCACTTATGCTTCACAAAGTAGTTAGATTCCTCACTTGTACTGATCTCTGGATTCGTACAAATCTGGAACCAACTCCTTATCTATGAGTGGATGTCTTCGCACGATGAGGTCAATGTCTTCTAAACTGATTTATATTCAAAATCTTCTGAGAATGCATATGACCTCTTCCCCTTCCCTCGCACCTTAATGCTGTCACAGGTACATGTCCGTGGGAGAATCCCTTGGTTCTCATAGTCTGCATTCATTTGCAGAATTCTTACAGCATCATATCAATTCTCCCGAAGCTAGTTCCTGTCTGTCCAGCAAGCGAAAGCCCTTGAAGCCTTTGAACGTATTGAAGCTTTTCAGCTTAAAGTTCATGGCTTCAGAGAAATCAGCAAGGAAGGGTGGCAGAAAGCGTCGTGGAGAAACATCAAGAGATCTGCCAGATGACCTCTCAGAACTGTACAAGATAGATCCTGAAGAGGATTACAATCAGCGCAAAACACGAATCCAATGGATTCGACGCTATTGGGAAGAACAGTGGTTCAAGTACAGATTTGTGACAAAGGAATATGCTGAAAAGAATGTCATCAAGCGACCATGGGGAGACATCCTCTACAAAAATCTTCAACCCAGGACCAGAGATGAAGCCATTGAACAAGGCTTCTATCCCTGCATGGTCCGTGGACCACAGCCTGCGGATGCTGACCCATCGTCACTGCTATGGTGTCGTGACGACATTTTGTTCAAGCGCAACTTTCAGTTTGCCCAGAACTCAGCGAAGCAGAACAAGAAGACATTGGGACTAGACTTCAACCCTGTTCCTTCTGCTCCAAGGGCTGACGGCACCCGTGATGCAGAACCCAATGTCGTCGGTCCTTTCTACAACCTTGAAGGTCTCATCACCCATATCTTGGTTCAAGGGACAGCCGTGAATGAGCCTGCAGCTGACGCTGAATCAGATGAAGCGCCTGCAGCGCCGAAGCCAAAGAAGTTGAAGAAGCCTAAAGCTTCAAAGCCTGCCCCTTCACCAAAAATCTCACGGGCGAAGCCACTGGCAACTGCACCTCCTGAAGACAGTGTGCAGTCTGAAGATTTGTCACGCATCTCCAAGCCCCAGAAGGTCAAGATGCCTCTGCCACACACCGGCCAAGAGCTAACTGCTGCTGCCATTCTGCGCAATGATGCCATTGATCTATCAAGTGATGAAGAGCAAAGAAGAAGCAGAAATCTTCAATGATCTGCCGCTCTTTGATGTAACAATCATCCACAACTTCATTGATGAGTGGTTTGACACGCCAAACATCAGCTTCGACGATCTCCAACTACCCATTGGCCTCAGTGTCGCCTTCCATGGCGCCATTGCTTCAGAGTTAGCCATAGCCCAGCGCACTGTTGAACTAAAGTAGAAGATTGACTTTGAGAAATCTCAGTTCAAGAAGCATATGGCCAAGCTCAGCGTGCAAGACGTGAAGAACTTCAAGATTATGCTGCACGAGCTCAAGGAAGCCTTTCTAAAGAAATGTGCAGAAGCTCAGGGTTCTCGTGAGCGCATGAAGGTCCTGGCTGATAGGTGTGTGCAAGCCTACAATGAGGCTGAGAAGCGCAATGCCCTTGGGCGTCCTGGCATCGACCCCAGGATGGCTGCCAAGAAGATGAAGAAGCCCGCTATGGCTGAACCCGAAGCACCAAGGCAGGAAGCAGATCCCCTTGTCTTCCCAACTAGCATGACTGGCTCGAAGCCAAAGGCCAGGTCAACCGCTTCAGAACTGAAGAAGACCAGGACTGTTGAGGCTAAAGCAAGGAAGAGAAAACATCCTGAAGCCTCTGCTATTGCCCCCGCCAAGAAGAAAAGAAAGACCAAGAAGGAACGGGCTGCTCCCACAGAGCCCTTGATTGTTGAACCCATTTCCATGGTTCACCCCGACGCCGATCCACAAGAACGTCAACTGACTATCCATGAGCCTGCTTTCACAGAGGCTCATGAAGCTGAAGACTTTCCAGCAGCTGATCCCATCGCTGCTGAAGACATTGGTCACCATGACCATGTTGAAGATGATGCAGCCCTTCCTCAGCTAGAGCACCAACAGGTATCATCGCCTGTGCTCACGCACAGCGAACTCATCAGCATTGGTCGTCCACTGACGCCAATTGCACAGGATGCTTCATGGGCGGATCGCCCACAAGAGGAAGAAGACTTTGAGACCCAGCCAACAGCAACTCCACAGGCGTCACCCGCGTTGCGCAGGCTTCGCAAAGGTCCAAGGCCTCAAGTCTCTGCTGAAGGCAATCCGGCTGCATCAGCCGCTGAAGAAGAAGTCCCACAAGTTGCCACTCCCCTGTCCCACCAAGAAGCAGTTCTCGAGGGGAACGTGATCGTGACCGACCCTCCTGCTCGTCAAGTGGAGGTTGAACATCTTGAGGCTGCCACCACCAACACCACTGAAGCCACTGACGCTGTCATGGCTGAAGCTAATGTGGAGCCCTCACCAACAACAGCACCAGAAGTCAGCAAAGCCACTGATCCCGCCGCTTCTGTTCCTGCGTCTGCTGCCGGTCCCTAGTTCGACTATCATGTTGAGCACAGGCCTCAGGTACAGAAGCCAATCCCAAGATTGCCAAGGTTCCCAGGTCCTGCATCAGCACCTGGCTCCTTCAATATCAATGGCTTCAGAGCAGACAACACATTCTTCAATAGCTCCAGGAACCCCTACTCGAGGGAAAGAATATCATCTGATTGGTTCTGGAGTTATCCGCAGCGAAGTTATTACTCATGCGTTCTTTACCACCAAGGTCGCATCTTCCCACACAAGTGCCTTGACATTGAAGTAATAGCTGGTCTGCCCTGTCTGGAAGAAGCTCTGGATTGCTTCAAAGAGGTTTGACTGCTGCCGTTCATCACTGACCAAGAGCATTGGAATGAAGAGTTGCTGCTCCAATTCTATGCCACACTTGACATCCGCGGGTATAGCAGAGATCTGAAGACTTGGGTCCTGGAGTGGATGACAGGAAACGTTCATCACGAAGCCAAAGCCTTTGACATCATTGAGCTCACTGGTTTGCCCACTCCTGGCGATCTCTACGAGCATGGCTGTCAGCTTCATAGTGAAGCTATTGAGAGCATCTTTCAGAAGACTGAACCTAATATGAGTCAGATGCTCAGTATGATGAAGCCATTGCCCCAAGATGCTTCTTATCCCACGGAGTTCTTCGTTGAAGAACTTGAGTATCTGCCAAGAACCATTTATCACATCATAAGGCGAACTCTCTGGCCAATCAAAGGACATTTTCCCCATGCCAAGCTGGAAGGTGCAATGAAGACTTTGGTCTTCTATATTCTTCATGGAAAATACTTCAATACACAGGATTTCTTCATTCGCCAACTTGCTGCATCTGGCTCTGATATGTTTGGTTTGAAGTTCTACGCCCCTTGGGTGATGCGGCTGATCAAATTTCACTCCGCTATCTCATATCAGCCCTCTGCCCGCAATCATCGGATCTTTTTGCCTGATGTGGATATGTCTATTGAAGCCATCTATCCTGAGCCTGCCAAGGAACCTCTAAGTCTTCAGAATGCAGAGCATCAAAGTTTTTCTCAGAACGTTGAAGGCGTTGGAGCCGTAACTCGTGTGTATCCTTTGGCTGGCACTACACGTGCACCACATCCTGCTCTCACTGAAGCCACTGATAGCACCATTGCCCAACGACCCAAGAAGCGCACTCGTGTTCTCAATGACCGAGAGCTTCTGGTGGCTCTTCATCATAAACAGGATAGGCATCATGACTGGCTGAAGCGTCAAATGCAAAGCCTCTTGGTGGATGTTAATCGCATTCGCAATCTTGCCACCAAGAATGCCTTTGTTGCTCATGAAACCTCTCGACGCACATGGAAAGGGCTGACGCTGCTGTGTTCTGAAAATGATCTTCAAGAGGATGGCTTCTCTAAGCGATTCAAGTTTGACTCCACACATCCTCGAAGGGCAGTGCTGCGACGAACTCCATCTCTTGAAGACTCTGAGTTCTCTTCCTCTGCTGCAACTGTGAATGCCAGAGTGATCGAGGATGAAGACGATGCCACTTCACCGCCACCTCCTTCAGCACGCTTCGACACTGCTCCAAGTTCTTCTGCACCACCGAATACCACCGACGACCCTTCTGCTTCACCTACTCTTCATGGGAATGAGTAGACGCTCTATGTCTTCAAACCTTTTTGGTCCTTACTGACAAAAGGGGGAGAAGCATATGAGTTTGATAGTCTTCAAGCGGGTCCATATGGGCGGGCGCTTTATACTTCGTGCTTACAACTCTTGTTTTGCTACATTTGGTTCTTTGAGTTGTAACACTTAAACTCGATGGTCGTCTTCTACTTATTTGCCACCTTGTGTTGCGATGATAAATTCTGCATGTGCGACGATAAATTCCGTACTTAGATCATTCTGCAGACGTCCATTTTCCATTATGCATGTCATTATCTTCACATACTTTCTCATGCATAGTGGATTGTCATCATAAGTTGAAGTGGATCTCCACAAGTACAACCTGCCATGTGCATTTGCATTCCAAAAGCAAATTACTTATATGCACATCTTCAGGGGGAGCCCTTGCAACTTATGAAGACAATTCCTTATCCTTTACAATTTCACAGACTATATTCCCCGTTGAAAACTTCAACTAGTTTGTCATCAATCACCAAAAAGGGGGAGATTGTAAGTGCATCTAGTGCCACCCCTAGTTGGTTTTGGAGTATTGACGACAAACCTAGTTGAGGGACTAATGTGTTTGTGAGAATTGCAGGATAACACAGGTAGAAGTACCTCATTGATTCGGTTTTCCTACCAGAGATGACCCCTAAAAATGTATGAAGACATCGAAATCAAAGGTGGTATATGAAGATATTCACATTGAAGACTATGACAAGAGAAGACATCGCATGAAGCCTATGGAGCTCGAAGACTTAGATCTTTCGTAGTTCTTTTTCTTCCTCTTTGTTGAGTCATAGGAACCACCGTACTGTTAAGTGGGGTCCAAGAGAACTAGCCAGAATGACTGAAGTGATTCTTAAACAAAACCTATGTCTTCGAGTGAAGACTTTGAGAGCGAATCTTGTCCAGAGTCGGACAAGTCAGCTTTGCTTGTAGCCCAAGTAAAGTTGCCGTGTGAGTTTGAAATCTGACCGTTGGAACACGTGTCAGTTCCTTAGTGACCAAGGGTCATTTCGGACAAATCAGGTCGGGTTGCCAAGTGGCTATAAATAGCCCACCCCCTACAACCATAAATGGTTGGCTGCTCAGATTCAGAGTACGGCTTTTGTCGTTTGAGAGCAACCCACCTCGAAGCCTTTGAGAGAGAATTCCTTGCGAGGATAAAGCCCTAACCACCCAGAGCCAAAGAGAATTAGGCATCACTTAAGTCTTCTTGTCTGTGTGATCTGAAGACTTATTACACTTGAGGACTGTGCATCCTCCAGCTGGTTAGGCGTTGCATTCTGAGCATCCAAGAGACATTGTGGATTGCCGGTGAACGAAGTCTGTGAAGGTTTGGGAGTCTACCTTGAAGACTTCCCAGAGTGATTGGGCGAGGTCTGTGTGACATTAGCTCAAGGGGAATATGGTGAGGACTGGGTGTCCTGAGCTGCGTGTTCACGACTGGGTGTCCGGGACTGTGTGTCCTAAGGTTTAAATACCTAGCCGCCCTAACCAGACGTACAGTTGTCATAGCAACTAGAACTGGTCCAACAAATCATTGTCTTCAATGAGTCACTGGTTTCATCTTCCCTTCCCTTTACTTATTGTTACTCCTTGTGAAGTCATTGTATGATTGCACTATCTTTTATCTTCACTGAGTGACTGCGTTTTCTGTTTGGCTTCATAATATCTTCCTACCTGATCCTTACTACATTGCTGCTATTAGTCATTATGCTTTCACTCCATTGAATACTTGACTATGGCTTGCCTAGTGTAGTCTACCTTCCACTGCAGGGTAATAGGTTTATTTTTATCGTTTGTCTTCATAACTTCCATGTTTTGAAGACTTTCATAAAAATTGCCTATTCACCCCCCTCTAGTCGATATAATGAAATTTCAATGTTCTACTGCTGCTACTGTTGCAATATCTTCAACTGTTATGTGGGAACTAACCCCTCTGCTGAGGATACCACTGCTATTGCTGATGAGAATGCTAGGTTGAAGACATTGCTTGAAACAGGGATGTACAAAAGTCTTAAAGGGCATCAGACACTATATGATATCCTCAAAAGGCAGATCCTGAACCGAAACCCGAGGAAAGAGGGTGTTGGGTTCGTAAGGAAAATGAATGTTGACGGCTCTTACTGGAAACCTGAGCTGTACCCCAAAACCACATGTGTTGCTGCAAAGGAATCTTCAGCAGATCCATCCACTCTATCTGGCTTCACTTGTGCTAACACTATTGTCATTGATGAATCCTTTGATGCAAATTATAAACTGTTTAAGAATCAAAATCGTGAAGTGTTTGCCAGGTACATTGGTACTAACTGCAGGAATGGACCGCCTATGAAGAAGATCTGGGTAACGAAAAAGTGTCTGGAGAATCTTCCTGTGAATGTCATCATGACACCACAGGTGAAGAAGACAAACCCCAGACCACAGGCTTCATACGGTCCAAAGGCTTCACAAAGACAGGGGACTCACCCAAGTCGCACTAATGCAAATGTTTTGTAGGGAAACCATACTCAGGCCTATGAATATGAGCGCGGTTCATCAAACCGCCATGTTCATAAGACCAAGAACTATTCTGCTTATTCTTATGAGTACTATTGTCCACCTGCAAGACTGTTTGCTAGGGCTCCAAAGCCAAAGTTCTCAGATGCTGCACTTAGACTTATTGCTTCTAAGCCACCCTTGAAGATGTGGGTGGCTAAGAAAGCTTAACTCTCTTTTGCAGGGAAAGGTCTCCAGCAGAAAACCAAAATCGTCTGACGCTATTTGTAGGATCGAAAGTATGTCTAGAGGGGGGGGGGTGATTAGACTACTTGACCAAATAAAAACTTAACCTTTTCCCAATTTTAGTTCTTGGCAGATTTTAGCTATTGTAGGACAAGTCAAGCAATCATCACACAATTGAAGCAAGCATGCAAAGAGTATATTGGCAGCGGAAAGTAAAGCATGCACCTTGCAAGAATGTAAAGGGAAGGGTTTGGAGAATTCAAATGCAATTGGAGACACGGATGTTTTTCCCGTGGTTCGGATAGGTGGTGCTATCCTACATCCACGTTGATGGAGACTTCAACCCACAAAGGGTAACGGTCACGCGAGTCCACGTAGGGCTCCACCCACGAAGGGTCCACGAAGTAGCAACCTTGTCTATCCCACCATGGCCATCGCCCACGAAGGACTTGCCTCACTAGCGGTAGATCTTCACGAAGTAGGCGATCTCCTTGCCCTTACAAACTCCTTGGTTCAACTCCACAATCTTGTCAGAGGCTCCCAAGTGACACCTAGCCAATCTAGGAGACACCACTCTCCAAGAAGTAACAAATGGTGTGTTGATGATGAACTCCTTGCTCTTGTTGCTTCAAATGATAGTCTCCCCAACACTCAACTCTCTCTCATAGGATTTGGATTTTGTGGAAAGAAGATTTGAGTGGAAAGCAACTTGGGGAAGGCTAGAGATCAAGATTCATATGGTAGGAATGGAATATCTTGGTCTCAACACATGAGTAGGTGGTTCTCTCTCAGAACATATGAGTTGGAATTTTGTATGCGTTCTGATGGCTCTCTCCACAAATGAAGAGGAGGTGGAGGGGTATATATAGCCTCCACACAAAATCCAACCGTTACACACAGTTTTCCAATCTCGTTGGTACCGAATCAATAAACTCGGTCGGACCGAAAATGTAAACCTAGTGACCGTTAGAGATTTTCGGTGGGACTGACAATGCAACTCGGTAGGACCGATTATGGTTAGGGTTTGGGCATAACGTAATCTCGTGAGACCGATACACAAACTCGGTGAGACCGAGTTTGGTAATAAGCTAACCAGAGAGTTGGTCAGGTGAAACTCGTGGGACCGATTTGCTCTTTCGTGAGACCGAGTGGAACTCGGTGAGACCGAAAAGTTACAAAGGGGAAACACTGAGTTTACATTGCAATCTCGGTGGGACCGATTCGCTCTTTCGGTGGGACCGAAAAGTTACGAAAGGGAAACAGAGAGTTTGCAATCCCATCTCGGTGAGACCGAGATCCCTATCGGTAGAACCTAATTGCTAGGGTTTGGCAGTGGCTTATGACAAGTGAAACTCGGTGGCGCCGGATAGAAATAATCGGTAGGACCGAGTTTGGCTTAGGGTTTAGGTCATATGTGGATATGGGAAAGTAGTTGAGGGTTTTGGAGCATATCACTAAGCACATGAAGCAAGAGGCTCATTAAGCAACACCTCATCCCTCCTTGATAGTATTGGCTTTTCCTAAAGACTCAATGTGATCTTGGATCACTAAAATATAAAATGAAGAGTCTTGAGCTTTTGAGCTTGAGCCAATCCTTTGTCCTTAGCATTTTGAGGGTTCCACTTTCACATCCATGCCATGCCAATCATTGAGCTTTCCTGAAATAGTCATCTTGGAATTGCATTAGCTCAATGAGGCTATATGTTGTTATTGAATTACCAAAAACACCTAGGATAGTTGCACTTTCAATCTCCCCCTTTTTGGTAATTGGATTGACAACATATAGATCAAAGCCTTCGACAAATGATAATAAGCATGAAATATATCGTCGCTTTGAGAAGTATGTGACAAGTAGAGCTCCCCTAATTTGTGCATATTTAAAATTTGCTTTGGACTGCAAATGCACAAAGAGTTAGAGTCATGGGTTACTCTTCCATGTCACATACATCTTGGTGGAGTGCTTAAAATGATAAGAATGAAATACATGCACTCATCACCAAGAATAGTGAATGATCACATAAGATAGATAAGATGATAATATTAAGCAAACATGAAGTGTAGCTTATGATCAAACACATGATCATCAATGTCTCACGAGCAATGACATAGTATCTCACACAAAAGCAAACAAAGTTCGAAAAACCACAAAATAAAACAAGAGAGAATAAAAGCAACACTCTCTCTCGAAGCCTATGATCTATACATTTTCTCCCCCTTTGGCAACAAGTTACCAAAAAGTTCCTAGAAAATGCATAGTGCTAAGTCGACACTCAGGCTTGATCTTCAGGTGGTGGTGGAGTCCGGAGCACTCCAAGGACGAAGCCTTCTGTAGACGTGGTCGGAGTCGAGGCTGAAGTGGACGCTGGAGCTGGTGGAACTAAGGCTGTAGCTGGTGCAGACGTGGTGGCTCTGGGGTCAGCAACTGGCACTGCAGACGACCTCGGACCTCGTGGCACTCTGGCAAAGGCATCAGTTGTAGTCTTGCCTCTCCTCTCCTGCATGTCATCCTGGAGCTGCTCCACTGCAGTCTGAATCTCTGTCACTTTGACATCCAAGTCATAGAACTTTTGTTCCATGATCCTCTCTAAGCTTGCCTGGTTCTGAGTTAGGGTGGCTAGTCCTTGCTCAATCCGCAGGGTGGATGCAATCAAGTAACCAAGCTGCTCTTGTTTGGTTTTCAGGAAATATTCAGATGCCTCCTCTTGAGTAGGCATCTTGGCAGCTTTCTCCTTCCTCGCCTTCTCCTTCTTGGCTTGTGCTTGGGCAGATGATGGCTCATTCTCAGTCATGACCACTTGATTATCTTCAAAGTCTGGACGGATGGGCAGGTGTTCCTTGTCCAATAAGTATATGCCCGTGCCCATCTTAGAGTTGATGAGCTCCTGAATCTGTGGGGGCATATCCACAGCTCCTCTTCTGGTCTGCTGCTGTCCTCTTGATTGTTTCAATCATAAGGCTCATGACTTTGAATTTCTATGGCACGTCAAAGATATGAAGCAAGTTGATCGCGTGGCCCCTGATCATCTTGTGATCTCCAGACTTGGGCAATAGGGTGTGCCTAAGAATCCAGTTGATGGTTGGCAGCCCTGACAAAAGATAGTGTACTGAGCCAAACTTGAACGTATCAAGTGCTTCATTTGGAATCTCCTTGTACATGTTTGACATTGAGTTGTGGTCCATCTTCTTCTTGGCATAAATGTCCAAGTCATCGTCATGCTCTTCTGGGGCATTAATCAGCTGAGCCCATTCAGCAACTGTAGACTGGTACCTCGTACCCTCTGACATCCATACAATCCTGCCATCTGGATAGAAATGGGCTGTGGAGTAGAACTGCATGATGAGTTCCTCGTTCCACTTTGTGAGCTTCTGCCCAACAAAGTCCTCTACTCCACATGCCTTGAAGCTGTCCAGCACTCCAGGGTAGTACTCTTCGTTGTCCTTGATGTATTGCCAATCAACCCATCTCATATCACAGACAATTGGCTTCTTGTCTAGCAGCACTGTGTCATAAAAGTCTTGCTGCTCCTTGGTGTGAAACCTGTAGTCAACT
Source organism: Triticum urartu (assembly GCF_003073215.2). Lineage (NCBI taxonomy): Eukaryota > Viridiplantae > Streptophyta > Magnoliopsida > Poales > Poaceae > Triticum > Triticum urartu. The sequence goes on along the minus strand of NW_024115103.1, from coordinate 33,477 downwards.
GCAGTCCTTCTCCTTGAAGCATACCGGTCTGCTTGTCTCCACTTCCGGAGCCCTGAATCTCTCCTGAGTTTCATATCCTCAGCCACAGGATGAGCATCGTTGTGGTCTGGGATCTTGGGCTTGAGCTTTCTAAGAACATTCTCTTCTTCTTCTTCTGCAGCTTCAGGCACTGGGGCCTTGTTCTTCTCAGTAGCTGGGATGCTTCTTGTGTTCCTCTTTGGCTTTGGCTTTGGAGCTGGCTTGGCCTTGGAAGCAGCTGCCCCTGTTCTTATGGCATCACCCATCAGCTTGGGTGCCTTAGGTCCTGGTGCAGCTACCTCTTCTTCTTCCTCCTCATCTTCCATGATGGAAGCCTTGCCAAGCACTCTGGCTACAATTTTCTTCACCCTTTCGTTCCTCTTCTTGCCTTCAGCAGCAACTGGCTCAATGGGAGTGGGCTTCTCAGTTGAAGCTCTGGCCTTTGACATAGGTTGCCTGCCTGCTGGCCTTTTGATCTTCATCCCTGGTTTTATGCCCTGTGCTGGCTCAACTCTCTTGGAAGTTGCTTCCTCTTCTGCCACATAATCCTCATCTTCTGAGTCTGAGGTTCTCTTCTTTCTCTGTCTTGTGGCAGCTTTAGGCAGATTGCTAGGGGTGCTCCTGCTGCCATCATCTGAGGAACTTGAGGGACTAGTGCCCTCACTCATCTGCACTTGCTGCTCTGACAAGTTCTGGCTATCACTTTGGTCTGACATGATGCAAACTCTGACTGCTGACCCTGTGAATAGGTTATAGATGAGATAGAGTGGATAAGCATCACAAAATGCAGACATTTTTGCAAAAGAATAATTCAAAAACTTAGTTTTAGTTTCCCACTGAAAGCATCTCGGATCTACCGATTTCTAAACTCGGTGATACCGAAGCAGTTTTGGCACCTAAACTAGTGAACTCGGTCAGACCGAGTCACAGTTCGGTGGCACCGAGACTGCTAGGGTTTCACAGAGTTCCAAAATCAGTCACACCGATAAGTAATTCTCGGTCAGACCGAGTCTCACTTGTGCAATGGCATACGCCAAATCGGTGGGACCGAGTTTTTCAACTCGGTGGGTCCGAGATGGTTTCGGCGGAAACCTAACCCTAAATTTTTTGAATTAAACCTAATCTACGAGTTCATTGACTGGATAGAAGTTTGACAAACGTGGCAAGAATCATGATGATCACAATGTGCTAAGAATCGGATTTGGGAATAGCACAAAGATCGAGTCCATACCCTAGTTCGGCGGAGACTCGCTACAGCGGCAACGGCGGGGTTGAATTTCCGTTGACGGCGACGGAGACCAGCGACTGGAGGCGGCTCGCGGCGAGGAGACGATCTGGAGACCAAGTTGGTAGAGCAGGCTATCGCGCGGGCGAAGGGGTTCGGAGAAATTTCCCAATTTTAGTTCTTGGCAGATTTTAGCTATTGTAGGACAAGTCAAGCAATCATCACACAATTCAAGCAAGCATGCAAAGAGTATATTGGCAGCAGAAAGTAGAGCATGCACCTTGCAAGAATGTAAAGGGAAGGGTTTGGAGAATTCAAACGCAATTGGAAACACGGATGTTTTTCCCGTGGTTCGGATAGGTGGTGCTATCCTACATCCACGTTGATGGAGACTTCAACCCACGAAGGGTAACGGTCGCGCGAGTCCACGTAGGGCTCCACCCACGAAGGGTCCACGAAGTAGCAACCTTGTCTATCCCACCATGGCCATCGCCCACGAAGGACTTGCCTCACTAGCGGTAGATCTTCACGAAGTAGGCGATCTCCTTGCCCTTACAAACTCCTTGGTTCAACTCCACAATCTTGTCGGAGGCTCCCAAGTGACACCTAGCCAATCTAGGAGACACCACTCTCCAAGAAGTAACAAATGGTGTGTTGATGATGAACTCCTTGCTCTTGTGCTTCAAATGATAGTCTCCCCAACACTCAACTCTCTCTCATAGGATTTGGATTTTGTGGAAAGAAGATTTGAGTGGAAAGCAACTTGGGGAAGGCTAGAGATCAAGATTCATATGGTAGGAATGGAATATCTTGGTCTCAACACATGAGTAGGTGGTTCTCTCTCAGAACATATGAGTTGGAATTGTGTATGTGTTCTGATGGCTCTCTCTTCGAATGAAGAGGAGGTGGAGGGGTATATATAGCCTCCACACAAAATCCAACCGTTACACACAGTTTTCCAATCTCGGTGGGACCGAATCAACAAACTCGGTCGGACCGAAAAGGTAAACCTAGTGACCGTTAGAGATTTTCGGTGGGACTGACATGCAACTCGGTAGGACCGATATGGTTAGGGTTTGGGCATAACGTATTCTCGGTGAGACCGATTACACAAACTCGGTGAGACCGAGTTTGGTAATAAGCTAACCAGAGAGTTGGTTAGGTAAACTCGGTGGGACCGATTTGCTCTTTCGGTGAGACCGAAAAGTTACAAAAAGGAAACATAGAGTTTACACTGCAATCTCGGTAGGACCGATTCGCTCTTTCGGTGAGACCGAAAAGTTACGAAAGGGAAACAGAGAGTTTGCAATCCCATCTCGGTGAGACCGAGATCCCTATCGGTAGAACCGAATTGCTAGGGTTTGGCAGTGGCTTATGACAAGTGAAACTCGGTGGCGCCGGATAGAAAGAATCGGTAGGACCAAGTTTGGCTTAGGGTTTAGGTCATATGTGGATATGGGAAAGTAGTTGAGGGTTTTGGAGCATATCACTAAGCACATGAAGCAAGAGGCTCATTAAGCAACACCTCATCCCTCCTTGATAGTATTGGCTTTTCCTAAAGACTCAATGTGATCTTGGATCACTAAAATATAAAATGAAGAGTCTTGAGCTTTTGAGCTTGAGCCAATCCTTTGTCCTTAGCATTTTGAGGGTTCCACTTTCACATCCATGCCATGCCAATCATTGAGCTTTCCTGAAATAGTCATCTTGGAATAGCATTAGCTCAATGAGCTATATGTTGTTATGAATTACCAAAACCACCTAGGGATAGTTGCACTTTCACTATTGCTGGGGACCTTAAACATCTTGTAGGGCGCAAGATTAAATGCTCGAATGGTCTTACTATGTACTTCATTCCTGAATCGCTTGCTACTCTCCCTATTAGTCCTAATCTGGATCTAAGCTTTCATAACCCACTGGTTCGTCAAATGTTTTTGCTTCACAATTCTCTTCATGAAGCCTATCCCCCTAACTGCACTGTAGGGTACGACACCAGCGTCTTCAGAATGGATTATTGATAGTGGATGTACCAATCACATGACTGGCAAAAGAAGCCTTCTTATGGACTCAACCTTACATCCATCCGACAAGAGTCACATCACATTTGCTGACACTGGTAAAAGTAAGGTATTGGGTCTAGGTAGAGTTGCAATCTCAAAGGATCAACACATGGATAAGGTCATGCTTGTTGAATCCCTTGGCTTCAACTTAACGTCTGTCTCAATGCTTTGCGATTTGAACATGATCGTAATGTTTGGAAAATATCGCTGCCTTGTTCTAATGGAATCTGACAAGTCTCTAGTGTTTGAAGGGTATCGGAAAGATGATTTGTGCGTGGTAGATTTCTCAGCAGGACCACAACTTGTCGTATGTCTTCTAGCAAAAGCTTCAGAATGCTGGCTCTGGCATCGGAGGCTAGGGCATGCTGGCATGAGGAACCTCCACACCCTTGCAAAGAAGAAGCATGTCATAGGCATCGAGGGCGTCAAGTTCAAGAAAGATCACTTATGCGGTGCGTGTGAAGCAGGAAAGATGACGAGGGCCAAACATCCCTCGAAGACAATCATGACAACCACTCGACCCTTCGAACTCCTCCACATGGATCTTTTCGGTCCCACTCATTACTCAACTCTTACTACTACTCCTTGTCTCTATGGCTTTATCATTGTTGATGATTATTCTAGATATACTTGGGTGCACATAATCCTCTACAAGGATGAAGTGCAGGATGTCTTCAGACGCTTCGCCAATCGAGCAATGAACAACTATGGCGCCAAGATAAAGCACATCAGAAGTGACAATGGCACCGAATTCAAGAACACTGGCCTTGATACATATCTTGATACTTTGGGCATCACACATGAATTCTCAGCTCCGTACACGCCACGGCAGAATGGCGTCGTCGAATGCAAGAACAGAACACTCATTGAGATGGCCCGAACGATGCTAGATGAATACAAGACTCCAAGAAAATTCTGGCCTGAAGCCATTGATACTGCATGCCATACAATCAATCGTGTTTATCTTCACAAGCTTCTGAACAAGACATCTTATGAGATCCTTACTGGCAAGAAGCCAAATGTCAGTTACTTCAGAGTATTTGGCGCCAGGTGCTGGATCAAAGATCCACATCACACTTCAAAATTTGCACCAAGCACATGAGGGTTTTATGCTTGGACATGGAAATGATTCGCACTCCTACAGAGTCTTCAATATCTTTCATTATAAAGTGGTTGAAACAGTGAATGCGCGGTTTGATGAGACTAACGGTTCACAAAGAGAGCACCTGCCAAATGTGCTAGATGAAGTTCCATCCAGCGAATCAATCAAGCTAATGGGAACTGGAGAAATCATACCCTCTGAAGCTCAACCTGAAGAGGAACTTATCATCTCCGCACTTGATCAACCTGAAGACAATGCTCAGCCTGAAGACAATCCCACTAACAATGACAATGATCAGCAAGAGCAAAATCTTCGCCCTGTACATCCTCGTGTTGCCAATGAAGTGCAGATTGAGAGAATAATTGATAGCATCAATGCACCTGGTCCCCTCACTCATTCAAGGGCAACTCAGCTAGCAAATTTCTGTGGGCACTTCGCATTCGTCTCAATAACAGAACCCAAGAAAGTTGAAGAAGCCTTCATGGAGCCTGAATGGATTCAAGCTATGCAAGAAGAGCTTCAACAGTTTGAGCTGAATAATGTATGGGAACTGGTTAAGCGTCCTGATCCTCGGAAGCACAACATAATAGGCACCAAATGGATATACCGCAACAAGAAATATGAGCATGGTCAAGTTGTCAGAAACAAAGCTCGTCTCGTTGCTCAAGGATATACTCAAGTGGAAGGCATTGACTTCGATGAAACATTTGCTCCTGTGGCTAGACTTGAAGCCATACGCATACTACTGGCCTATGCAAATCATCATAACATACTTATATATCAAATGGATGTGAAGAGCGCCTTTCTCAATGGCAAGATTGAAGAAGAACTGTATGTTGCACAACCGCCTGGCTTTGAAGATCCAAAACATCCTGACATGGTATACAAGCTCAACAAGGCATTGTATGGCCTCAAACAAGCCCCTAGGGCTTGGTATGACACACTCAAATACTTCCTGAAGAGCAAAGTCTTCATACCTGGTTCCCTCGACCCCACTCTCTTCACGAAGACATATGATGGTGAACTGTTTGTGTGCCAAATATATGTGGATGACATCATCTTCGGCTGCACCAATCAGAAGTATAGTGAAGAGTTTGGATATATGATGCAAGAGAAATATCAGATGTTCATGATGGGAGAGATGAAGTTCTTCCTCGGTCTTCAAATACGACAGCAACGCAACGAAATCTTCATATCTCAAGAGAAGTATCTAAAAGATTGCCTGAAGAAGTTCGGTATGCAAGACTGCAAAGGCTTCACAACGCCAATGCCAGCCAAACATCATCTGGGTCCCGACGACAATGGTAAAGAGTGCGATCAAAAGGTATACCGCTCCATGATTGGTTCTTTACTTTATCTGTGTGCATCTAGGCCAGATATTATGCTTAGTGTTTGCATCTGTGCTCGATTCCAAGTGGCACCAAAGGAGTCGCATCACTTAGCTGTGAAGCAAATTCTTTGATATTTGGCTCACACCCCAACTCTAGGATTATGGTATCCAAAGGGCTCAGAGTTTGATCTGGTTGGATTCCCGGATGCTGATTATGTTGGTGACAAGGTGGATCGCAAGTCTACATCAGGCACATGTCATTTTCTGGGACGATCACTTGTATGTTGGTCTTCAAAGAAGCAGAACTGTGTATCTCTCTCCACTGCTGAATCTGAATACATTGCTGCTGGATCTTGCTGCGCTCAGCTTCTGTGGATGAAGCAAACACTCAAGGACTATGGAATTCATCTGAAGCAAGTGACACTCTACTGCGACAACGAAAGAGCCATCAAGATTGCCAACAACCCAGTTCAGCACTCGAAGACAAAGCACATTGAAATTCGCCATCACTTTCTCAGAGATCATGTTGTGAAGGAAGATATTGATATCATACACGTCAACACTGAAGAGCAATTGGCAGATATCTTCACCAAGCCCTTGGATGAGAAGAGATTTTGCAAGTTACGGTGTGAGCTAAATATCCTGGAATCCTCAAATGTCCTGTGATCAGGCACACATCCTAACACTTATGCATATTGATGACTTAGATGTGCAACACACGAAGTAAAGTATATCTTCAATCAATGAAGACATACATTCTAAGTGTGAATACATTAATGTGGAATTTGACTTCGGAACGCCACGATAATTGTGCGACGTGTCTGGGTCTAATACTTCCTATACGGTAGGTAAAGCCACCACCAAAGGTTCTGTTCGAAGTGTTTCACTCATGGCGTTACATTTGCTATGTCTTCACATTTGGTTTGGCTTCAATTTCAACATGTCTTCATGATTATCTTCACTATGTTGAATATATATATACTAGTGTTCTGTCCTCTACAACATTCACTTATAGCTATTTCTTCATGTTGAGTCTTTTGAACTAAGTGAATGTGATCGGACCCTAACCTCTCTATGCTTTCTATCTCAAACTCTATCTCTCCAAGTCATATGCATTCTATTGAAACTGTCGAATGTCTTCTCTGCGTCCTTGTCAGCAGAAGATACAGAGACAAACATTAAGTCTATTTTTAATGCTCATTCCTTCACCTGAAACCCGGAGAAGTGGGAACGACCACCCGACAATCCAGGCATGCGTGGGATGTGGAACAACCTCCGACATGCTGCATGATGGCCACGTGTTCCTCAGATGTGAATCGCCAGGGGCACCTGTGTAATAACACTGAGCCGCCCCTGTCCCTATAAATACACGCCTCACCGTAGTCATTATCTCTTCTTCCACTCTCGCACGAACCCTAGCACCACCGCTAGCCCTCGACGACGCCGGCGACGAAGCGCTTCGCTGCCGCAACCTCTCCGACGCCGTCTTCACGCCGACCGCGGACATCATCTTCTCCGCCATCGCCGTAGGTGTCCTCCGTCGCCAAGTTAGGGCATGGACGATCAAACTGCTCGGCCTCCTCTTCCACTCCGTCTAGCAGTTCTTCGTGTGGTAAATAAAACTTCCTTTTTACGGCCCCTTTGATCCCAAAGCTTCGTCACTTTCTACCACAAGCAGTTTCTGTTCACACAAGTTGGATCTCTTACATACTGCATCTCATAATATGCCTAGTATATTCACTTATGCCTCACAAAGTAGTTAGATTCCTCACTTGTACTGATCTCTGGATTCGTACAAATCTGGAACCAACTCCTTATCAATGAGTGAATGTCTTCGCACGATGAGGTCAATGTCTTCTAAACTGATTTATCTTCAAAATCTTCTGAGAATGCATATGACCTCTTCCCCTTCCCTCGCACCTTAATGCTGTCACAGGTACATGTCCGTGGGAGAATCCCTTGGTTCTCATAGTCTGCATTCATTTGCAGAATACTTACATCATCATATAAATTCTCCCGAAGCCAGTTCCTGTTTGTCCAGCAAGCGAAAACCTTTGAAGCCTTTGAACGTATTGAAGCCTTTCAGTTTAAAATTCATGGCTTCAGAGAAATCTGCAAGGAAGGGAGGCAGAAAGCGTCGTGGAGAAACATCAAGAGATCTGCCTGATGACCTCTCAGAACTTTACAAGACAGATCCTGAAGAGGATTATAATCAGCGCAAGACCCGAATCCAGTGGATTCGAAGATATTGGGCAGAACAATGGTTCAAATACCGGTTTGCGACCCAAGAATATGCTGAGAAAAATGCCATCAAGCGACCATGGGGAGACATCCTCTACAAAAATCTTCAACCCAGGACCAGAGATGAAGCCATTGAACAAGGCTTCTATCCCTGCATGGTCCGTGGGCCACAGCCTGCAGATGCACACCCATCGTCACTACTATGGTGCCATGACGACAATCTGTTCAAGCGCAACTTCCAGTTTGCCAAGAACTCAGCGAAGCAGAACAAGAAGTCTTTGGGATTAGACTTCAACCCTGGTCCCTCTGCTCCCCGTGCCGATGGAACTCGCGAAGCTGAACCCAATCTTCTTGGGCCCTTCTACAACCTTGAAGGTCTCATCACCCATATCGTGGTTCAAGGGACTGCCGTGAATGAGCCTGCAGATGACGCTGAATCAGATGAAGCGCCTGCAGCACCGAAGCCAAAGAAGCTGAAGCAGCCAAAAGCTTCAAAGCCTGCCTCTGAACCAAAAATCTCACGGGCGAAGCCACTGGCCACTGCACCTCCTGAAGACAGTGTGCAGTCTGAAGATTTGTCACGCATCTCCAAGCCCCAGAAGGTCAAGATGCCTCTGCCACACACCGGCCAAGAACTGACAGCTGCTGCCATTCTGCGAAACGATGCCATTGATCTGTCCAGTGATGAAGATCTTGCAGATGACGCTCTTGAGCAACTCATCAAGAGCAAAGAAGAAGCAGAAATCTTCAATGATCTACCTCTCTTTGACGTGACAATCATCCACAACGTCATTGATGAGTGGTTTGACACGCCCAACATCAACTTCGAAGATCTGCAACTACCCATTGGCCTTAGTGTCGCCTTCCATGGCGCCATTGCTTCAGAGCTAGCTCTCGCTCAGCGCATCGTCGAACTGAAGCAAAAGATTGACTATGAAAAGGCTCAGTTCAAGAAGCATATGGCCAAGCTCAGTGTACAAGAGGTGAAAAACTTCAAGATTATGCTGCACGAGCTCAAAGAAGCCTTTCTCAAGAAACACGCAGAAGATCGGGGTTCTCGGGAGCGCATGAAAAGCCTGGCTGACAAGTGTGTGCAAGGCTACAACGAGGCTGAGAAGCGCAAGGCCCTTGGGCGTCCGGGCATTGATCCCAGGATGGCTGCTAAGCAGAAGAAGAAGCCCACTATGGCTGAACCCAACGCACCAAGGAAGGAAGCAGATCCCATTGTCTTCCCAACTAGCATGACTGGCTCGAAGCCAAAGGCCCGGTCAACCGCTTCAGAGCTGAAGAAGACGAGGACTGCTGAGGCTGAAGCAAGGAAGAGGAAACATCCTGAAGCCTCTGCTACTGCCCCCTCCAAGAAGAAGCGGAAGACCAAGAAGGAACGGGCTGCTCCCACAGAGCCCTTGATTGTTGAACCCATCTCCATGGTTCGCCCTAACGCTGAACCTCAAGAACGTCAACTGACTGTCCATGAGCCTGCTTTCACAGAGGCTCGTGAAGCTGAAGACTTTCCAGCAGCTGATCCCATTGCTGCTGAAGACATTGGTCACCATGACCATGTTGAAGATGATGCAGTTCTTCCTCAGCTCGAGCACCAATAGGTATCATCGCCTATGCTAATGCACAGCGAACTCATCAGCATTGGTCGTCCTCTGACGCCAATTGCTCAGGATGCATCATGGGCTGATTTCCCACAAGCACAAGAGGAAGAAGACTTTGAGGCCCAGCCAACTCCAACTCCATAGGCGTCGCCAGCGTTACGCAGGCTTCGCAAAGGACCAAGGCCTCCAGTCTCTGAGTCTGAAGCTACAGCTGCCGAAGACATTCCGGCTGCATCAGTCGATGAAAAAGAAACCCGAAAAACTGCTACTCCCCCGTCCCACCAAGAAGCTGTTCTCGAGGAGAACGTGACTATGACCGACCCTCCAGCTCGTCTAGTGGAGGTTGAGAATCTTGAGGCTGCCACCACCAACACCAATGAAGCCACTGACGCTGTCATGGCTGAAGCTAATGTGGAGCCTTCACCAACCCAAGCACCAGAAGTCAGCAAAGCCACTGATCCCACTGCTTCTGTTCCTGCGCCTGCTGTTGGTCCTCAGTTCGAATATCATGTTGAGCACAGGCCTCAGGTACAGAAGCCAATCCCAAGATTGCCTAGGTTTCCAGGTCCTACATCAGCACCTGGATCCTTCAATGTCAATGGCTTCAGAGCAGACAACACTTTATTCAATAGCTCCAGGAACCCCTACTCAAGGGAAAGAATATCATCTGATCGGTTCTGGAGCTATCCGCAGCGAAGCTATTACTCCTGCATTCTATACAATCAGGGTCGCATCTTCCCATACAAGTGTCTTGACATTGAAGCAATAGTTGGTCTGCCCTGCCTGGAAGAAGCTCTGGATTGCTTCAAAGAGGTTGGATTGCTGCCGTTCGTCACCGACCAAGAGCATTGGAATGAAGAGTTGCTGCTCCAATTCTATGCCACACTTCACATCCGCGGGTACAACAGAGATCCGAAGACTTGGGTCCTGGAGTGGATGACAGGAAACGTTCATCACGAAGCCAAAGCCTTTGACATCATTGAGCTCACTGGTCTCCCCACTCCTGGCGATCTCTATGAACATGGCTGTTAGCTTCACAGTGAAGCTGTAGAGAGCATCTTTCAGAAGCCTGAACCCAACATGAGTCAGATGCTCAGTATGATGAAGCCATTGCCCCAAGATGCTGCATATCCCAAAGAGTTCTTTGTTGAAGACCTTGAGTATCTGCCAAGGACTATTTATCACATCATAAGGCGAACTCTCTGGCCCATCAAAGGACACTTTCCACATGCCAAGCTGGAAGGTGCAATGAAGACCTTGGTCTTCTATATTCTTCATGGCAAATGCTTCAATGCACAGGACTTCTTCATCCGCCAACTTGCTGCATCAGGCTCTGATCTTTTTGGCTTGAAGTTCTACCCTCCATGGATAATGCGGCTGATCAAACTCCACTCCGCTATCTCATATCAGCCATCTGCTCGCAATCATCGGATCTTTCTGCCTGATGTGGATATGTCTATTGAAGCCATTTATCCTGAGCCTGCCAAGGAACCTCTAAGTCTTCAGAATGTGGAGCATCAAAATTTTTCTCAGAACATTGAAGGAGTTGAAGCAGTCACTCGTGTATATCCTTTGGCTGGAACTACACGTGCACCACATCCTGCCCTTACTGAAGCCACCGACAGCACAACTGCCCAACGACCCAAGAAGCGCACTCGTGTTCTTAATGACCGAGAGCTTCTGGTGGCTCTTCATCAGAAACAGGATAGGCATCATGACTGGCTGAAGCGCCAAATGCAAAGCCTCTTGGTGGATGTCAACCGCGTTCGCAATCTTGCCACCAAGAATGCTTTTGTTGCCCATGAAACCTCTCGACGCACATGGAAAGGGCTGACGCTAATGTGCTCTGAAGATGATCTTCAAGAGGATGGCTTCTCTGAAAGCTTCAAGTTTGACTCCACACCTCCTCGAAGGGCCGTGCTGCGACGAACTCCATCTCTCGAAGACACTGAGTTCTCTTCCTTTGCTGCAACTGTGAATGCCAGAGTGATCGAGGATGAAGACGATGCCACTTCACTGCCACCTCCTTCAGCACGCTTCGACACTGCTCCAAGTTCTTCTGCACCGCCGAATACCACCGACGACCCTTCTGCTTCACCTACTCTTCATGGGAACGAGTAGACGCTCTATGTCTTCAAACCTTTTTGGTCCTTACTGACAAAAGGGGGATAAGCATATGAGTTTGATAGTCTTCAAGCGGGTCCATATGGGCGGGTGCTTTATATTTTGCTTCGTGTTTACAACTCTCGTTTTGATACATTTGGTTCTTTGAGTTGTAACACTTAAACTCGATGGTCGTCTGCTACTTATTTGCCACTTTGTGATGCGATGATAAATTCCGCATGTGTGACGATAAATTCCGCACTTAGATCATTTTGCAGATGTCCATTTTCCATTATGCATGTCATTATCTTCACATACCTTCACATGCATAGTGGATTGTCATCATAAGTTGAAGAGGATCTCCACAAGCACAACCTGCCATGTGCATTTGCATTCCAAAAGCAAATTACTTATATGCACATCTTCAGGGGGAGCCCTTGCAACTTATGAAGACAATTCCTTATTCTTTACAATTTCACAAATTATATTCCCCGTTGAAAACTTCAACTAGTTTGTCATCAATCACCAGAAAGGGGGAGATTGTAAGTGCATCTAGTGCCACCCCTAGTTGGTTTTGGAGTATTGACGACAAACCTAGTTGAGGGACTAATGTGTTTGTGAGAATTGCAGGATAACACAGGTAGAAGTCCCTCATTGATTCGGTTTTCCTACTAGAGATGACCCCTAAAAATGTATGAAGACATTGATGTCAAAGGTGGTATATGAAGATATTCTCATTGAAGACTATGACAAGAGAAGACATCGCATGAAGCCTATGGAGCTCGAAGACTTAGATCTTTTGTAGTTCTGTTTCTTCTTTGTTGAGTCATAGGAACCACCATACTGTTAAGTGGGGTCCAAGTGAACCAATCAGAATGACTGAAGTGATGCTTAACCAAAACCTATGTCTTCGAGTGAAGACTATGAGAGCGAATCTTGTCCAGAGTCGGACAAGTCAGCTTTGCTTGTAGCCTAAGTAAAGTTGCCATGTGAGTTCGAAATCTGACCGTTGGAACACGTGTCAGTTCCTTTGTGACCCAGGGTCATTTCGGACAAATCAGGCCGGGTTGCCTAGTGGCTATAAATAGCCCACCCCCTACAACCATAAACGGTTGGCTACTCAGAGTTAGAGTACGGCTTTTGTCGTTTGAGAGCAACCCACCTCGAAGCATTTGAGAGAGAATTCCTTGCGAGTATAAAGGCCTAACCACCCAGAGCCAAAGAGTGTTAGGCATCACTTAAGTCTTCTTGTCTCTGTGATGTGAAGACTTATTACACTTGAGGACTGTGAATCCTCTAGCCGGTTAGGCGTCGCGTTCTGAGCATCCAAGAGACATTGTGGATTGGCGGTGAACGAAGTCTGTGAAGGTTTGGGAGTCTACCTTGAAGACTTACCAGAGTGATTGGGCGAGGTCTGTGTGACCTTAGCTCAAGGGGAATATGGTGAGGAATGGGTGTCCTGAGCTGCGTGTTCAGGACTGGGTGTCCGGGACTGTGTGTCCTCAGGTTTAAATACCTAGCCACCCTAACTAGACGTATAGTTGTCACAGCAACTGGAACTGGTCCAACAAATCATTGTCTTCAACGAGTCACTGGTTTCATCCTTCCCTTCCTTTTACTTACTGTTGGTCCTTGTGAAGTCATTGTATGATTGCACTATCTTTTGTCTTCACTGAGTGAGTGTGTGTTCTGTTTGGCTTCATAATATCTTCCTACCTGATCCTTACTACATTGCTGCTATTAGTCATTGTGCTTTCACTCCATTGAATACTTGACTATGGTTTGCCTAGTGTAGTCTACATTCCACTGCATGGTAATAGGTTTATTTCTATTGTTTTTCTTCATAACGTCCATGTTTTGAAGACTTTCATAAAAATCGCCTATTCACCCCCTCTAGTCGATATAACGCACTTTCAGGTGCGCCCACCCCCCTAGGGCGTGCCCCCTGCCTCATGGGGCCCCTGTGGCTCCTCCGACGTACTTCCTGCACCCATATATATCGTCGTACCCTAAAACTTCCAGAACGAAGATTAGATCGGGAGTTTCGCCGCCAGAAGCCTCCGTAGCCACCAAAAGTCAATCGGGACCCTGTTCCGGCACCCTGCCGGAGGGGGCAATCCCTCTCCGGTGGCCATCTTCATCATCCCGGTGCTCTCCATGACGAGGAGGGAGTAGTTCTCCCTCGGGGCTGAGGGTATGTACCAGTAGCTATGTGTTTGATCTCTCTCTCTCTCTCGTGTTCTTGATTTGGCACGACCTTGATGTATCGCGAGCTTTGCTATTATAGTTGGATCCTATGTTTCTCCTCCCCCTCTTCTCTCTTGTAATGGATTGAGTTTTCCCTTTGAAGTTATCTTATCGGATTGAGTCTTTAAAGATTTGAGAACATTTGTTGTATGTCTTGCCGTGCTTATCTGTGGTGACAATGGGATATCACGTGCCACTTGATGTATGTTTTGGTGATCAACTTGCGGGGTCCGCCCATGAACCTATGCATAGGGGTTGGCACACGTTTTCGTCGTGATTCTCCGGTAGAAACTTTGGGCACTCTTTGAGGTCCTTTGTGTTGGTTGAATAGATGAATCTGAGATTGTGTGATGCATATCGTATAATCATACCCATGGATACTTGAGGTGACATTGGAGTATCTAGGTGACATTAGGGTTTTGGTTGATTTGTGTCTTAAGGTGTTATTCTAGTATGAACTCTAGGGCTATTTGTGACACTTATAGGAATAGCCCACCGGATTGATTGGAAAGAATAACTTTGAGGTGGTTTCGTACCCTACCATAATCTCTTCGTTCGTTCTCCGCTATTAGTGACTTTGGAGTGACTCTTTGTTGCATGTTGAGGGATAGTTATGTGATCCAATTATGTTAGTATTGTTGAGGGAACTTACACTAGCGAAAGTATGAACTCTAGGCCTTGTTTCCTAGCATTGCAATACCGTTTACGCTCACTTTTATCATTCGTTACCTTGTTGTTTTTATAATTTCAGATTACAAATACCCATATCTATTATCCATATACCACTTGTTTCACCATCTCTTCGCCAGACTAGTGCACCTATACAATTTACCATTGTATTGGGAGTGTTGGGGACACAAGAGACTCTTTGTTATTTGGTTGCAGGGTTGCTTGAGAGAGACCATCTTCATCCTATGCCTCCTACGGATTGATAAACCTTAGGTCATCCACTTGAGGGAAATTTGCTACTGTCCTACAAACCTCTGCACTTGGAGGCCCAACAACGTCTACAAGAAAAAGGTTGTGTAGTAGACATCAACCTCTTTCCCGTCAGCTGGCCGACGACAAAGAGGCGGCGGATGGCAAAATGCCAGATTCTAGTAGTGTATGAGCGAGGTGGAAATCTGTGAAGGGGGCGCCGCACACGGCTAAGAAATCAACTTGTGTGTTTATGGGGTGCCCCCCTCCCCCGTATATAAATGAGTGGAGGAGGGGGTCGGCCGGCCTCATGGGGTGTGCCCCAAGGGGGGAATCCTACTCCTACTAGGAGTAGGTTCCCCCTTTTCCTAGTCCAACTAGGAGGGGAAGGAACGGGAAGAGGGAGAGAAGGAACGGGGGACCGGCCCCCTTCGCAATTCGATTGGGTTTGAGGGGGTGCCCCTCCACTTAGCCTCCTCCTCCTCTCTTCCACTAAAGCCCATAAAGGCCCATTACCCCCCAGGGGTTCCGGTAACCCCCGGTACTCCGGAAAATGTCCGAGCTTATCCGAAACCTTTCGGGTGTCCAAACATAACATTCCAATATATCAATCTTTATGTCTCGACCATTTCGAGACTCCTCGTCATGTCCGTGATCACATTTGGGACTCCGAACAACCTTTGGTACATCAATCACATAACTCACAATACATATAGTCATCGAACGTTAAGCGTGCGGACCCTGTGGGTTCGAGAACTATGTAGACATGACCAATAGCGGAACCTGGATGCTCATATTGGTTCCTACATATTCTTCAAAGATATTTATCGATCAAACTGCATAACAACATACGTTGTTCCCTTTGTCATCGGTATGTTACTTGCCTGAGATTTGATCGTCGGTATCATCATACCTAGTTCAATCTCGTTACCGGCAAGTCCCTTTACTCGTTCCGTAATTCAACATCCCGCAACTAACTCATTGGTCACATTGCTTGCAAGGCTTATAGTGATGTGCATTACCGAGAGGGCCCAGAGATACCTCTCCGAAAATCAGAGTGACAAATCCTAATGTCGATCTATGCCAACTCAACAAACACCATCGGAGATACCTGTAGAGCATCTTTATAATCACCCACTTACGTTGTGACGTTTGATAGCACACTAAGTGTTCCTCCGGTATTTGGGAGTTGCATAATCTCATAGTCATAGGAACATTTATAAGTCATGAAGAAAGCAATATCAATAAACTAAACGATCATAGTGCTAAGCTAACGGATGGGTCATGTCAATCACATCATTCTCTAATGATGTGATCCCGTTCATCAAATGACAACTTATGTCTATGGCTAGGAAACTTAACCATCTTTGATTAACGAGCTAGTCAAGTAGAGGCAAACTAGTGACACTCTGTTTGTCTATGTATTCACACATGTACTAAGTTTCCTGTTAATACAATTCTAGCATGAATAATAAACATTTATCATGATATAAGAAAACATAAATTGTAACAACTTTATTATTGCCTCTAGGGCATATTTCCTTCATCTTCAACAACAAGGGGTTGACGTCCACGCTTCCTCCTGGAAAACAAAGCTTGTAATTTTGCATGTAATTAAAAACAACACCCAAATAAAAAAACACAAACGTAAACATACTTTGGCCTTTCAGGAGTGTAACGACATTTTGGAGATCCTTTTCAGTACCCAAGTTTCTGCCACAGCTTGCATCTATTTTTGTTACCTCTTTGGGACCTTTTTGGCTTTGCATCCTTTTCCCCTTCCCCTTTTTACTACTCCCACCTTTCTCAAACCATGCCTTGAATCTACTCTATTTAGGCCTGCCAGCCTTTCTTTTTGTTAGGGAGGACACATGGAAAATTCAATTTCCACTTCAGGCCAGTGAGACTGATCTGTAAGTGCTGGAATTGGAGTTGCATATGCAGCCTTGAATCTTGTCACTGAGTACTATTCATGTAAATATGCGTGCATGTTTATCTTGGGTTGGGAGGCCAAGAAAAGAATGGCATGGTCACATGGTTTCCTGGTGTGTTGCCACTCGAGGCAAGTGCAGTCATGCAACTCAGTAATAGCAACATGCCTCCTTCCAGTCTTGGTATCTCTAACTTCAGCACCCCACAATGAAGATTTTTCCACAAACAAATGTCTAAGATTTCTGCTCCTGTTCACCACCTGTTATACCACTGCAGGAAGCTTATCCCCTTGCAGACAATCACCAATCCTTCTTCTCAATTTCCACATACGCATGATCATGATCCTGATTTGGTCAATCATGTCATGCACAGGCGAGTTCTTTAACAGCTTTATCTTGTTGTTAAAACTTTTTGCCAAGTTATTGTTGATATGATCACACTTGATGGCAGTGTTAAATCCCGACGTGTACCACAATAGAGAATGATAGGTGTTCAACTATGGACCAAACTCACTGCATGCTGCTTTTATCTTCTCAAGATGATATGGATGTGTTTGTTTTGTGTAAAGTCTTGCTGCTGGCCACATTCTCCCAAATTCTTCCCCTCTGATTTTTTTATCAAATTCATCCACATATGGCTGAAGCACTTCCTCTGCTCACAATGAGGAAAAACATTCTTCACTGCATTTTCTAGCCCTTTACATGCATCTGTGTGTACTGCCAGAGGTGACACTGGCCCTATGCATCTTTTCAACTGCATCATGAACCATGTCCATGAAACCTCTGTCTCTGACTGAAACAAACCAATAGCAACAGGGAACATCCGGTTGTGTCCATCTAAACATTGCAAGCTGCCAATTGACCATTCCATTTGCCTGTCAAAAAAGATGACTCTATGCTCAAATATGGAGAGCACCCTACTTTGAAGCCATCTATGCAAGGCTTTAAAGCCATAAAGATCTTGGAGAAAAGAACTCTACCATCCTCTGTTACCTCAGTATATATCTCCACAACACTTCCAGGTGACCTCTTTCCACATCTGCTTTGAAGTTATAAAGCATCCTAAGACCATTTGCCCAATCACCATATAATTGTTTCACTGCCCTCTGTTTTGCTTTTCGCACTGTGGTATACTTCACCTTAATGGGGTATTGCTTTTCCAAGTCCACTTTAAGTTTCTTTGCTGTAGTGTTTGGTTTCTTGGCTAAAATTGGAGTGATTTTTCTACAATTCAAAGCAATGATGTCATGGTTGATACTCTCTGTGAACTTGTAATACAAGTATGTGGATTTGGGATTTGATTAACCCTAATGGTACTTCCATCAGGTCGAATTCTAGCAGATATGTACCACTTGCAAAGCCTGACGCTTCCATCGAAACTTCTGCACCTTGCATAAAATTTCTTTCTGTCAGTCCACATAGTCTTGGCATCAAACTCATGTTTGACTGAGTCTTGAAACACATCTTAAACTCCTTCATGCTTGGGAACAATTTGCCTACTTCAATAACATGATTTTGTTTTGTCATACACACTTACAAGGTCATCATCATGTGCATCATCTGCAGCATCTTTCATCAGTTGTCCATCCACATCTTCACAAGAATCTATGTTAGCATCACTAGGCAAACTCGATTCATTCCTCTCTTCCTCATCTTGATTATCTACTGGATCTACTGGAATGCCAAATTTTTTGGCCATCTCAGTGTCAGCAATTGGTGCAATGACCAAATCAGTAGTATCTTCTAATTGTACTGAATTCCAATCAACACAAACAACCCTTGCAGCACCATCACAACCCTCTTCTGCATCTTGTTCAACCCCCTCTATTATTGTCACTTCACCCGTAAACATGGGCATTATGTGTCTCTGTGAAGCCCAATCATCATCTACCATCTGCAAAGCCAACTTTGAGGGCACATATCCAACCTTAGAATCTGATTTCAGATCAACGAGCTCTGCATGTCCACTTGTGCGCAATGGCGCCATTACCTTAGAATCTGATTTCAGATCAACGAGCTCTGCATGTCCACTAGTATGCAAAAGTTAAAACTAGTAATGGCGCACTAGTAATGGCGCATTGTCCACTTGTGCGCCATTACTAAGTTTTTTTCAAAAAAAAATTCAGAATTTGTTTTTTTTTCAAAACTAGTAATGGCGCATCGTGGGTGTGGTGCGCCATTACTAGTTTAACTAGTAATGGCGCACCACTCCCACAGTGCGCCA
Source organism: Triticum urartu (assembly GCF_003073215.2). Lineage (NCBI taxonomy): Eukaryota > Viridiplantae > Streptophyta > Magnoliopsida > Poales > Poaceae > Triticum > Triticum urartu. The sequence continues at coordinate 14,474 of NW_024115103.1, read as the reverse complement.
TTACTAACTTGGCCCAAAACTTCCACCGAATGCACCCTCCCCCCCTGTGGACCGCCTTTTCAGTTTAAAAAAATAAAAGAAAATGATGGAAATGTCAAAAAAATAAAAGAAAATAAGTTTCCCATGTGATATGTGGTCTAGTTGTTGGGAAAATTTACAAATATGAATTTCGACTTTATTTGCAAATTCTCTCTAAAATTTGTAAAATGGGCATAACTTTTGCATACGAACTCGGATTAAAAAGTTTTCTATATGAAAAATCATCTACTCGAAAAGTTACATCCGAATTTAAGGAAAAACCCCGTTAAACATTTTCAAAATCCCCAAAAACCTAACAGAAAAAAAGTTACGGGGCTTTTAAGATCCGGAGGCAAAAAAAAATTCAAACTTACTAGTGGCGCACCGTATGCTAGGTGCGCCACTAGTAACAGAAAAAAATTGGTTTCGAAAAAAAATTGAATTATTTTTCAAAATATGATACGTAATATGACCGGGAAGTTTGAAATATTTTTTCAAAATTTCATCATACTCATGAACATGAACAAAGTCCTAGACATCAGCAAGGTTTAATAGGATTGATATGATAGATATATCAATAAGTGCCTGTGAAGTGAGGTGGTGCTGGGGTTGGATAGAACTACGAAGTTAAGCGTGCTAATTAGTGCGCCATTAGTGCGCCATTAGTAGGCCTTTTCCTAGTAGTGTACCTCTTGCTCTGGACCCTAAAAAATGCTTCCCCAATTTTCTACACAACATTCCTCATAAAAATGCTTTCCCCAATTTTCTACACAACATTCCTCATGGCCCTCTCTTCCATGCTCTGTATTTCCTGTGGACCAATCTCTTCAAATTCAACCTCCCATTTCACAATTGTATATCTCTCTATGTCTCGCATGCTACCATCAACTAGCTTTGCTTTAGATGGTAAGAATTCAACACTGAATTCGAAGGTCCGAGCAACATTGCCCCTGTTTATCAATGGCGGGCTCTGTGAGGCAGCGAAAGCAGAAGAGGCACACATCACAGGGTTGAAGAGGTTGGACAGGGTGATTACCTGATCGACGTAGTCTCTCTTGGCTCCATCTCGTTCAGCCCAACGCCGCCCCACCACCGCTCCCTAGTCCCACCCACCTCCACAATCTGGATCTCGTGGAAAATAGGGGCAAACAGGGGCAGGCTCATTTGGTCAGATCTAACTCAAGACGGAGGGGAATGGTGTCGAATAAACTCACCACATGTGCAACCACGGCCGTGGATGAAAGCTGCGCCGCCGGCGGCGGCAACGAGAACGAAGAAGAGAGCAGCAACCAGAAGCAGGGGAGAAGCACGTGTTCAGTCAGGCGGGGAATCGATGCACTGCCAAGTGAGACCCACCACCAGACGCACTGATTAATTTGACCCCCTGTTTTTACCTTAACCGCAGTCCCGTTAACGACCGAACCCGTATTTTAACCATCTGGTCACATTGGGGCTATTATTGCCATGTAAGACGGCGCATAAAAGCTATTTATGACAACTATGTCACACTCCTTCTAATTCACATGAAATATGTTGCATAGAAGCTATAAGCCCGCTGGAGCCGGAGCACGGTGCTCTTCTGGTGGCTCCTTGGGGAGCCGCCTAGAAAGTCCAGTCCCGTCCCGTCGGAAGGTACTCCGTGAAACCGTGGAGGAGATCGCCATGCGCCGACTCGAAAATCTTCCGGGCCTCGCTGTAGATTTGATTAGCGTCCAGCGTGACCTCCGCCCTGACGTGGAAGAGCAGCGTGAGGACCCTGTCGTAGAGCCCGGCGTCCGCCAGCTTCACCCGTTGGAGGAACCGCATGGCCTCGGCACAGTCCGCATCGACGGGGTGGGGGTGGCGGTGGCGGCGCTCCCTCTTGGGCTGCTTCGGCGGATCCTCGCTGACGGGTCGGCTTGGTGCTGGCAGGGGCGGCGCAAGAAGGCGCGGAGAGTTTGAGCAAGGTCGGAATGGCCGTCGAGGAACACGAACAGCCTGGCCATGATGACGGCCTGGGAGTCGGCGATCTCGCCCCGGTAAAAGCTCCCGAGGAGGTCGAGGAACTCGTCGTGGACGGCCAGATCGAACGCCAAGCTTTATTTGACCTGCCCCAGGAGGTGTAGGGCGTCGTTCACCTCGGGCCTCGGAAAACTGCCTGGCAGTTGCGCCATGGCGGTGGCTCCCTGGACGTCGTGTCGGCCGGCCGGCGGCGCTGGTTGTCTAGTTTCTAGTGCGGACGGCTGGGGTTTGAGATTTCACCTTCTCATCAAGACGAAAAGAAAAGAAAAAGGAAGGAAGGGATTCAGACTTCACGGATGGATCTGCATTACACGCTGGCCGCGCCCGTTACGTATCGTAATCGTACGTGTTCGCCGCTGAATCCGTAACAGGAGGGGATACGTTCTGTAATTTGCTGCTACGTACGCTAGCGCGATATCATCGATTAAATCATGGGAACAACTCGCTAGCTAACCGAAGTGCCCAACGATCTATTATATTTTCACTAGTAAGCATGCACGTGAAATGCACGTATATCTATAATAAAAAACATCTATTTTAAATCTTACTTTCTAGCCAATCTTTTTTACCGAGCCTATGAGTCAGTCTTTGGTAGCGGAGATCAAGCATTTGAGGTCTTTACGTCTGACTCGTATTACTCATCTCAATCAAAATCAGAATGTGGTTAGTGTTTTTTTTTGCTAAATTTGCTAGAACTGCGAGTAGAAATGTCGTTTGGTCGGCCTCCGAACTTAGAGAGGTTACTGATTTATGTAAGGAGGATTGTAATTTTGAACTTCTATGAGTAATACAAGTTCTACCCACAAAAGAGTCAAACCAAACACGCCAGATTGAAAATGACCAAAAGGCATCCATAGCAAAATGAATTTATTGGATGGTTGGATAGTTAGGTGGACAGTGTTATCCCGAGTACACCATGGTTTAAGTCCTGATGCTTGCATTTATCCTGAATTTATTTTAGGATTTTCGACGATGCACGTTCAGTGGGAGTAGACGTTTTCATCGGTGACTTTGTAAAATCTCAAGACGATATGTCAGCTCAGTCTTTTGGAGGTGCTCATATGGATAGGGTGTGTGTAGTTCATAGGGGTCAATGTATGTGCGTATATATGAGTGGTTGAGTATGTACTGTGTTTAAAAAGAAAAATGAATTTTCCAACGCGCGTATTTTTTAAGTGTATGTTTGTATATATTTGTTCTTTTTTACAACTAATGCGTGCAGTACTTGTTACTTGACCAAAAGAGCTATCGATCAAGAAAAAAAAGAACAAAAGAGATACACCCGATGCTCCATCTCAGTTCTCCACGCCTGACGCTTCATCGTTGTGGCAACAGCTCTCTCCCCACCGCTCCCCATTTCATGGTGGCCACAGCTCTCTCTCTCTCTCTCTCTCTCTCTCTCATCAGGCCGCCTCTCCCCTTTGTCCCCACCGCCGACGCGAGGTCTCGCACTCCCCCGCTCTTCTCAGCTCCTCCTCATTGAATTGGTCGCTGAAGTGCCCGAGGATCCACTCGAGCTCGGCATGCTCGCGGCCAACCCAGTGCTAGGCGCTGACGGAGGCGGGCGCGGAGGCGCGAGACTCATCTCCATCGGATCGTCTGCCGTGGCAATCACGCGTCCTTCCTCTCCGTCTCGCTCGCCCGGCTCCACTCGTCCGTGGCTCCCACCGCCCTGCGCGGCTACGCTGCGTGCTGCCCAGGTGCAGCGGCAGCAGTGCCGCGGCGGCTGGTGCCCCTGCAACTGCAAGCCGACGCTGGTTGTTTATTCCCCACTTCGGCGCTCTGCTATGCTTATTTTCGATTTGAGGTACTCCCGATTCCCCACTTTTGCTATCCTAATTGCTATCCATTCCAGTACCGTACATATGTAGCTTACCAGTTTACCAGTAGGAAAGCATGTTTTTAGAAATTCAGGGTCAATTTTTGAAATGCAAAGTAAAGAGGGTCAAGAGAAGCATAATAGGATAATACGGGTTCACATAGATGTAGTACTATGTCACTATCAGCTAGCTCAGAGTATGACTGTAGGACAATGCAGGTTCACATAGATGTAGTTATCTGTCACTATCAGCTAGCTCTAATTGAATTTTTTTGGAGCAGTTCCATTTGCAAATAGACCAGCTACAAGGGCACACACATACGCACACGCGCACCCTAATTGAGATATCATATTACAATGGTAACAAATATGTTAGTATTTCTTACATGCTGGCAGCTTAAGCAATCACCTTGCGCTATTAACTTCAGCTAGATATAGTAATCTGTCACAAGAGCGAGGCCAGTTCAGAACACCATATAAAAGAGCGGTACCAGCAGCAGACTTCAGAGGAAAGTTGATTTTATCCCTAAACAAGATGCTCCATTTGACATGCTCTAAATGGACTAATGAAATAATCTAGAACACCTCTGCAACTCTGGGGATTTTGTAATTAACTGCAGATTTTACAAGGTGTCAAATATGTGATTTAAGTAAAATGTAGAGCAATGGAAGTACAAGTGATACACCTGAATAAAGCATAACCTACAAGAATCACAAGCGCTAAAAATTCAGAATGCAGAAAATCTACATATGCCAAGAAGGTCACTCACCAATAACCATGTGTACTTCCATACTGCGTAAACAGGGGATAAAAATTGTTTGATCTGCAGTTAATCACCTAAGCATTGGTTTAACACAGTGGTGCTACTTTTCTTTTCCGTCCAAAACAGAACCATCATGTCTTGAGTTTTCTGAAAAACAGTAGACATGCATATGAATCCTAATACTAATTAACAACTGATAAAAGATGTCGATCAAGCTTCAGAAACTTAGCGGCCGCATATTGAGTTCCATCATTGTTTTCCTCGAAACCACAATCCATAACACCTGCATATATCTCACCTGGAGTATTATTAAATACCTGTCTTCATGCCCTCGAGTATATATCACCTGCAAAATAGAAAGATTCTGTTTTTTATCTGACAAAGCACTGAATCAAATAATTCCTTTGCCCATGAGTCTAGGTTTCTAACAATTTACTGAGAAGGGAAAAAAAAGTGCAGCATTTGTAGGACATGCCAACCAAGAAAAGTAAACATGTAACAGAAGTGGGAAGGAGGGAACAAGGATGATGGTGTTTATATGGAGGTTATGGAGCTGAATTTCTCCCCCTGACGTCCGGTTATGGGATAACCAATCTGCGCAAGTTGAAAGAGGGGCCTCTGTTCTGCCGTTTGTTGGAAAAATTTGCTCTTATGTAAGAACGCAGTTAGATTAAAAGTTGTGAACACAACTTGCCGCAAAGCTTAATCCATGATTTGCCGCAGAAAAAAAAATACGTAGCCTAGCATAGGTGTTCTAGCAGAAAAGGGGCTAACCTTAGAATCATGTTTTTTCAGTGGAAGTTTATCTCATGATTCATAATCATCATCCTGTGTCCCCTCCCTGGTTCACCACTTCTGATTACTGCAACTTCTTCCTTCTTCTCCCTGTCCGCTAATCTAGCAGGAAGTGGCGGCCATGGTCTAGTAGGAAAACGTGGCCACGAACCCGCAAAAGACGGCGGCCAGCCTGGACCGCAGCAGCTGCGACGGTGATCTGGTCAGGAGGAAGATTGGCAGTCGCGATGGAAGGTCTGGCGGAGCTTTGGTCCATGGCCATGGCGTCCTGCACGGGGACGGAGAGAGGGAGAGAGAAAGGAGGAGGAGGGCGCTGGGCACGGCTGACCTACAAAGGAGGTTGGCGGCGGCTTGCAGGAGCGCAGGCGGCGACAGGAGGCAGGGTGAATGGGGGGAAGCGCACGGGAGGAGGGAAGGGAGGAAATGCGACGCGAGGTTTGCTGCTGATTCATGGAATCGATCCGGAAATTAGGAAGTTGCGGGCGAGGCTGCGGGGATCTGTAGACGCGGAGCGATTAGCAGACGACGGCGTCTGCCAGGCAGAACATTTAATCTCAGACGTTGATTGAGATGGCAGATTATGGATGTAATATGGTCAGTAGGATGTGTTTAAGTTGATTTGATCGGAGGGTCCGGGTTACCCCGTGTACAGTTTGTTGTGTGGCTTTAGACAAAATTATATTTGCTCTTCTAATAATAGTATAGACTAGCAAACATGCCCGTGCTTGGTAACTAAAGAAAAAAAAGTCAATTACACTGGTGATGCTACAACTTGATTTTTTTTTAAAACTATAATTTTTTTATAGCAAATTCGGAAACTATATGACCTAAAGTGTTATTTGTAAAACTATAACCCCGTCGGCCTTTTTTAGGCCGAAGACCAATTTTTCGGTCAGCACTAGACCGAAATAGGCTTTTCGGTCTCCTAATGGCCGAAGATGGGCGCAGCTGGGCCGAAGAGCTGTTTTTGGCTTTGCTCGGGCCGAAGACCACTCTTCGGTCATCTTTTGGCCGAAGAGCTCATAAGCACACTGCTGCGCACTCCGGCGTACGGCACAGACGACCTGAACGTGTGCACACACGTTAGCTGCACCGAGATTCTATGTGTGCACGTATTTGTATACATACGCGTGCTTGCCGGCTGGACTATATCAGGTACGTATATTGTACTGGTATTTCAGCCATGACTTCTCCGCCAATACATGTGCGCACGTTGGCGGCATGCGTGTGTGCTAGTACGTATGCACCAAGTCCTGATGCATGCATTGCTATCTCGGTCCTGATGCATGCATTAGCCACGCATGAACCACTTGCAATACCGCTCAGCCCTTCGATGCATCAGTCTAGCATCATATGTACGCTACGCATGCATCGATTGCCGGCCAGGCGCTCTTCGGCCAAAAGATGACCGAAGAGTGGTCTTCGGCCAGAGCAAAGCCGAAAACAGCACTTCCGCCCAGCTATGCCTGTCCTGAAGAGTCTACTTTGGCCTAGTGCTGACCAAAAAGTTGGTCTTCAGCCTAAAAGAGGCCGACGGGGTCATAGTTTTGCAAATAACACATTAGGTCATATAGTTTCCGAATTTGCTATAAAAAAATGTCATAGTTTCAAAAAAAATCCTACAACTTGGCGTAAACGGTCATTTTGGTGCTAGAAATTGTGGTGTACATCGAATGGCGCAAAAACTTAGCATTGACATGCAAATACAGTGCTTATCTCGTTTATATACGGAGTCGGTGCTGAGTAGACGCGTGAGGCCCGTTGTCAGCCACTGGGCCAGAGAGAAGGGGCATGTGGCCTGATTTTTTTTAAAACACCTCCAGATATATACGGAGTCGGTGCTGACTAGACGTGTGGGGCTCGCTGTCAGCCACTGGGCCAGAGAGAAGGGGCATGTGGCCTGATTTTTCAAAAAACACCTCAAGATATATACGGAGTCGGTGCTGACTAGACGCGTGGGGCTTGCTGTCAGTCACTTGGGAAGAGAGAAGGGGCATGTGGCCTGATTTTTCAAAAAAACACCTCCAGATATATACGGAGTCGGTGCTGACTAGACGAGTGGGCCCGTTGTCAGCCACTAGGCCAGAGAGAAGGGGCATGTGGCTTGATTTTTCAAAAAACACCTCCACATATATAAGGAGTCGGTGCTGACTAGATGCGTGGGGCCAGAGAGAAGGGGTATTTGGCCTAATTTTCAAAAAACATCTCCAAACATATACGGAGTCGGTGCTGACTAGACGCGTGGGGCCTGTTGTCAGCCACTGGGCCAGATAGAAGGGGCATGTGGCCTGATTTTTTAGAAAACACCTTCAGATATATACGGAGTCGGTGCTGACTAGACGCGTGGGGCCCGCCGTCAGCCACTGGGCCAGAGAGAAGGGGCATGTGGCCTGATTTTTCAGAAAACACCTCCAGATGACTAGACGCGTGGGGCCCTGTGACGCCCCCGATTCAATCGTACACTAATCATACACGCAAATGTGTACTATTAAGATCAGGGACTCACGGGAAGATATCACAACACAACTCTACAAATAAAAATAAGTCATACAAGCATCATATTACAAGCCAGGGGCCTCGAGGGCTCGAATTCAAGAGCTCGATCATAGACGAGTCAGCGGAAGCAACAATATCTGAGTACAGATATAAGTTAAACAAGTTTGCCTTAAGAAGGCTAGCACAAACTGGGATACGGATCGAAAGAGGCGCAGAGCTCCTGCCTGGGATCCTCCTAAACTACTCCTGGTCGTCGTCAGCGGGCTGCACGTAGTAGCAGGCACCTCCAGTGTAGTAGGAGTCGTCGTCGACGATGGCGTCTGGCTCCTGGACTTCATCGACTGGTCGTAGCAATCGGGTATAGGAAGGGGGAACAAAGCAACCGTGAGTACTCATCCAAAGTACTCGCAAGCAAGGAGCTACACTACATATGTATGCATTGGTATCAAGTGGAATGAGGGTATCATATGTGGACTGAACTGCAGAATGCCGGAATAAGAGGGGGATAGCTAGTCCTTATCGAAGACTACGCTTCTGGCCACCTCCATCTTGCAGCATGTAAAAGAGAGTAGATGGTAAGTTCGCCAAGTAGCATCGTGTAGCCTAATCCTAACCGATGATCCTCCCCTTGTCGCCCCGTTAGAGAGCGATCACCTGTTGTATCTGGCACTTGGAAGGATGTGTTTTATTAAGTATCCGGTTCTAGTTGTCATAAGGTCAAGGTACAACTCCAAGTCGTCCTGTTAACGAAGATCATGGCTATTCGAATAGATTAACTTCCCTGCAGGGGTGCACCATATTTCCCAACACGCTCGATCCCCTTTGTTCGGACACACTTTTCTGGGTCATGCCCGGCCTCGGAAGATCAACACGTCGCAGCCCTACCTAGGCACAACAGAGAGGTCAGCACGCCGGTATAAATCCTATGGCGCAGGGGTCTGGGCCCATCGCCCATTGCACACCTGCACGTTGCGAGGGCGGCCGGAGAGCAGACCTAGCAACCTCCATTACAAAGGAAGTTGCATTACGCGGTCCATCCCGGCGCGCGCCGCTCAGTCACTGACATCACGAAGGCTTCGGCTGATACCACGACGTCGAGTGCCCATAACTGTCCCCGTGTAGTTGGTTAGTGCGTATAGGCCAGTAGCCAGACTTAGATCAAATACCAAGATCTCGTTAAGCATGTTAAGTATCCGCGAACGCCGACCAGGGACAGGCCCACCTCTCTCCTAGGTGGTCTCAACCTGCCCTGTCGCTCCGCCTCAAAGTAACAGCCGAGGGCCGTCGGGAACTCAGGCCCACCACTACCTGAATGGAGCCACTTGCCCCTTCAGCCCCCATCTCCGAATAGTATCATAAGTAATGTAACAGTATAAAATATATAGCATATGCCCGTGATCACCTTCTGAGTGATCACGACCCGATAGTATAGCATGGCAGACAGACAAGAATGCAGGGCCACTGATGATAATCTAGCATCCTATACTAAGCCTTTAGGATTGCAGGTAAGGTATCAACAGCTGTAGCAACAATGACAGGCTATGCATCAGAATAGGATTAACGGAGAGCAGTAACATGCTACACTACTCTAATGCAAGCAGTATAGAGAAGAGTAGGTGATATCTGGTGATCAAGGGGGGGCTTTCCTGGTTGCTCTACAGACAGAAACATACCCTCGAAGGTGAAGTAGTCGATCACTGGTTCAACTGCGGTCTCGGGGTCTATCAAAAGAAGTAACGAGGGGAAACACAATAAATAACAGAGCAATCAAAGCATCACAAAACATAACAAGGCAATACGCGGTGCTAGGGGTGACGTAGCGCAGTACTAGGTGATACCGGTGAAGGAGGGAAACATCTGGGAAAGTATTCCCGGTGTTTCGCGTTTTCGGTCAGATGAACCAGAGGGGGAAAGTTGCGTGTTTGCTATGCTAGGGGTGTGCGGCGGACGAATGGGCCGCATATTCGGATTCGTCTCGTCGTTCTGAGCAACTTTCATGTAGAAAACTTTTTCATCCAAGCTACGTTGATTTTCTATGTTTTTTCCAAAGTTTTAAATGAATTTTTTGAATTCCTGGATCTGATAGTAATTCAAAAATTTAAATTGACTAAATGCTAAGTTCACCCGAAAGTGTACCCAACAGCGTGTGCTATAGGCTGACAGGTGGGGGCCGTTGACTGCCGACTCAGCAGTCAACAGTCAAATGTTGACTGGTCAGCGGGTCCAGCAGGGCCCATATGTCATTGACTGGGATTAGCCCAGTCAGCAGTTGACTAGTCAAAGTTGTGACTGGGTCCACCAGTCATTGATTGACTTATTTTAACAGGGGTTTAATTACTCTAATTAAAATTACTAGGGAATGGGTCCCATTTGTCATCGTAAGTGGGTTAGTCTAATTTTGATCTAACTAATCTAATTAGTAATTAGAACAGGGCCGGCTTGCTGGGCGCTGGATAGAACCCAGCCGGCTTCATCGTGGTTGTGCACGCATGCACAGGCACACGATGGCTACAGCCAGCCACGGCCATGAGCTCGCACGGGAGCGGCCATGGGAACGAGCGGGCTGGCACGCGCGGGTGTGTAGTTAAGCGCCGGGGTGCAGTCCGCGGCCTACGGCGAGCAGCAGGCAGCATCGGCGACAGCGACGGCGGCCGCGGCAAGCAGTACGGCATCAAGCGGCATCGAAGCAGCACCAACAACAACTACACGGGAGTAGTACGCGCACACACACAAGAGCTCGAGCTCCCATCCATGGCGTCCGAGCGCGCGACGAGCAACAACAAGCGCGGGTCCCCTCGGGTGCAGCTAGGGGTGCAACGAGCGCAGGCAAGGAGCGGGGCGTGTGGCAGGGCGTAGCAGTGGGCACGCACGGGGAGGCCAAGGTCGCGACGGGAGCGGGCGATTACACACAGGAGCGGAGCTCCGGCTGTCCGGCCATTGTGAGCTTCGGCCACGGCAGAACAACGGCGAAACAGAGGAGATTCGAGGGGGAGAAGGGGAATCGAAAGAGGAGCTCACATCGAGCCTGCAGATGTGCTTAGTGGGCTCGGAGAAGGCTCGGTGGTGCCGGAATTGACAGCGAAGCTCGACGGGGCCGAGGAAGAAGAAGGCGGTGTGGGGCCTAGACGTAGTGGCTCCCAGCTCAGTCTAGTGGCACCGGGGGCGTAGGAGACGGCGGCGAAGGTCAAGGACAAGTCGGCGAGGCGAGAGGCGGCCGGTGGCCGCGGGATCGATGCGACGATGGTGACTATGGTCTCGGGCGCGACTTGATTTGGTGGAGAAGGCGCGAGGGGGCAAACGAAGGGAGCTAGGGTTCGTCGACGGTTCCTGGTGGCCTTCTTATCCTCTCCTCGATTCCCTGTAGCAGTACGCGTCGAGCATCCGCGCCATGGCGACCGGGATGCACGACACGCACAGGAGAGAGAGAGCGTTAGGTAGGGGATGGAGCAGTGTTGGGCTGGGCTTGACTCTGTAGCGGCTGGGCCAAGGTGTATATTTTCCTATTTTACTTCTCTTCTTTTCTAATTTCTATTTCTCTTTCTTTTTTACTTATTTTCTTTTCTATTTGTTAGCTCCTGTTTTTATTAAAGTTATGCTATTAAATGACTTTTGTTGACCATGTAAATTTGCACATAATTCAAGCACTATACCTTGGGGCTGCACAAAATGTTTGGGGCAACTGGAGTTAATTTAAATTATGATTGTATTTAAATGGGCTAAAAAAGGTGTCGTTGGTCCACTGTTTAAAGTCCATGGGCATTTTAAACATCTTCAAAAATGTTTGTTTGAAGCATGACAATTATGTGGTGAATATTTCCAACCCGACGAACATTTCAAATTTACGGTTTTATAAATTATAATTTGAATTGTCTTTCCAAATTTGAATTTAAGGTTGGTTTGGAACAAAGTAAAGATTAGCAAAATTTAATTATGATGACGTGGCACCATTAACAGGAGTTTACTGTAGCGTGACACCCGGGGTGTTACAAATCTCCTCCACTACAAGAAATCTCGTCCCGAGATTTAAGAGGGGAGCAAGGGGGAAGAATAGGTTACGAAATTCTAACGATTCTTCTTGGTCTTAGTTGCTCTTCCCGAAGAGGTCGATCCATTACATTGATGTCTTCATTTTTCTGCTTCAGGTCATCATGATGAAGTCATTCATCCTTTCTTCGGAAATTTCAACATACTTACGAAAGGAGAATGGGTAACTTCGGAAGAACAGACCTTACAAGGTTGGCTATCTGGCAGATAACTCATGGAATGTGGTAGAAGTAACTCTCGAATAGATACTTAAGAAAATATCGAGAGTAAAGTAAGAAGGTACGGTAAGAAGTTTCAAGTGGCTAGCCAATAGTTCGTTGCCTAAAACAGAGTGTGAAAGGGTTTTAGAGTAACGAGAATAAGTATTATGTCTGATACCAGAATTGATGATCTCTTGGAAGGTGACTCGTGAATTACATACGAAGCCAAGCATGAGGAATAACTTTGACAACAGGGGGTACAAGAGAGTCAGGTTTCGATCCTGTGGAACTTTGGGTTATGGGCCCACCATGTGGGTTAAAAGTAGGAGGAGCGGTGACATCTTGCACAGTCATGATAGCAAGGCATGTCAGAGGGTAGCTTGTCAGTTATGTCGGCAACAACGTCGATACCTAGGGCGAGGGACGAAGAGAACCATTTTCCTGCTCGTTAAACGAGGCGGACCAATAGGCAAAGTTCTCATCCATCGGTGCCTACCGGAATGTCATCAACAATAGTACCGGGGTCTTGCTGACAGAATTGTACACCGAGGTGTTTACATAAGCAGGAGAATTTTACTGCTTAGATCATATAGATCACAAGAAAGGTTAAACCAAACAATGGAAAGGAAAATACGATTATGAGATTTAAATAGAACAGTGGAAAGGGAAATGTGTTTAAACACATATTTCGAGGGTATATCCTTCCCAAGGACAAGCAGAGTATGATATCCATGACCGGATATAATGTAGAAAACTCTTTAGGTAAGGTGAGAGAAATTTCATGACATTACCCCTACAGTGGTGTTTGGGTAGTTGAGCAGGAAACGTTTACATTGGGCTTCAAATGTTCTTGTTGAAAATCAGAGTACCAAAGACATGCTTCGAGATAGCATTGACATGGTCAATGGGTAAAGATCAGACTTTGGATACTCAAAGGACTCATCGGGAACAACATATAGAATAAGTCTTACGATTTCCTCGTGGAAGAATTGTTAACCCTACTAAATAGGAAACTGATAACAATAGGTTCCCCAGCCAGGTGTGCTAGGCATGACCTCACCTTACCGGGTCATATAAAGACAAATGGTATAAATCTTGGAAATATGTTCCAACCATCATATCTGACCGAGATTCAGATCTGATTGATGTCAAGATACCTCGGACACGGGATGCCTGAGAAGAAAAGGTGCAACGCAAATTGTCAAGATGACATCGAAGATTCTAGGGAGATGAACTATGGAAGCGAGTTTCGAAACAAGAGTTCATCATTAATCCAAGGAGAGGATGAGGAGGTGGCTGATGGATTCAACAACATTTCATCAAGATTTCCAAAAAGATGGATTTCCACAATTATGTGAACAAGGAGATAGCATTTATCATATCAAATGATATAATGATGTATGCTCGAGGAAAAACATACACAATTAAACATTGGTTGAAAGGTGCACCCGAAATATGGATTGGGTTGCACGATCAATGTTAGAATGGTGACTTGATGAACAAAAGAATTAGAATGAAATTCGACCGTTCACTCCAAAGCAATAGGGTTGCTAGAAGTTTTGAATTCACACATCATAGTTCAATTGTTGGTATTCCGGTTAGAAACAACACGGGTACCAAGAAAGAATGGTGAGGGTGAGAAGTATCACTATACCAAGAATTCTTAAGAGGTAATGAAATTCTCACAACATTGTTGATATATAAGATGGTATTACTTCAAGGTAGGACATAAGACAAGCTGGATAGCCAGGAACTCAAGGTACAGCCACAGTTTGTGTTAAAAAGTTCGCGTTGGAAAGAAGGCAAGGAAGTAGTCGATGACAACACAATTTACCAAGGGACAAGGATGGTATTTCCCATGAAGAATTCAATAGATATCTTGGAAGAGCTCAGAATGTTGATGATGATCACAACACATTTGTCGAGAGATTTCCTGAAGATGTAATCGATTGGCGATGACATCAAGTTAAAGGAATGATGAAGAGAAAGGTTATTGGAACCACGAGTACGGCACAAACTCGAAATCAAGCTTGCTGATCAAGGCGAAATGATATGATGAGGAAGATCGACGTAAGCTTAGATCATCGTCGAAAGTTGTACTCCGGGAATAAGGACCAGATAGCACAGTTAAAATAAGCATGATAATGATATAGCCAATCAGGCTAGGAATGACTTGAAGGATTATTAAACTCGTAAGCAACGAGAATTACTTAGAGTTATTGAATTGTAGTGCGGAATCAATTCACTTATCGGTGTTCTCGAGTGACTAATAACTCAGAACCCGGGGAAAATCTGAAAACGGCGAGAAGCAATACTAGATGAAGACTCATAGGAAGC
>NW_024115102.1:0-9080 GCF_003073215.2 Triticum urartu | reverse complement strand
GGCCGAGAGTGCCTGAGCTCTGAGAGAGCTCGGTGGAACATCCTTCTCTTATCTCTTGATGGGCACCGGCTCTTGTGCAATCGCTGTCTATAGGGAGACGGGTTGGCATCAATGGAGCCGGGCGAGATAATTCCACCTCTTCACGTAAAAAAGATAATCCATGATTTCTCTCCATGGCTTTATTACACGAGTAGCCAAGTGCTACATGTTCCAAAGTACACACCCGATTCGCGACACAGTTCCACGATGAGCACTGCTACTACTTGGACTGAACTGAACTGAACTGAACTGAAGCCAGCCTAGTTGGCAGGCGGCGCGGAACCATATTTGGCCTGAAGCTTCCTGGCGAACGCCACCGCGGCGTCCGGGTCCGGCACCACCGCCGTCGCCGCCTCGGTGCCCGCGAACCGCTCCGCCCACGCCACCAGCAGCGGGGTCTTCCCCGCGTCGAGGAACGTCACGCCGAACATCCTGCGCAGCGCCTCCATCCAGAACATGTTGCACCCGACGGCGAGGTCGAGGAACCCGATGGAGTCGCCGGCGAAGAAGGGCCTCTTGCCGCCGTCCAGGCACTCCGCCGCGGCCACCTCCAGCTGCGCGAGCGCCGCGAGCGTCTCGCCCACCTTCTCCGCCCTCGCCGCCTCGGTCGGGGCCAGGAGGATGCCCAGCCAGGCCGGGAACAGCTGCAGAGCAGAGCAAGAAGAAGAGGTCGACCGACACCGTCACTCCGGCGCCCGCATTTCAGAGCAGGAAAATACACACTGGCAGAGAGACACGCACCTTGTCGTCGACGTAGACGGCCCAGAAGCGGGCGGTGGCGCGTTGGTAGGCGTCGGCGGGGAGGATGGGCGCGCCGGCGGCGGCCCAGACCTCGTCGACGTACTGCACGATGATCTGCGACTCGCAGAGCGGCACGCCGTTGTGGATGAGCACGGGCACCTTCTTGTGGACCGGGTTGTAGCGGAGGAGGAGCTCGCCCTTGTCCAGCACGTCCGTCTCGATGTACTCGTAGCTCAGGCCCTTGATGTGCAGCGCCAGGCGGACGCGGGTCACGAACGGGCTCACCAGCAGCCCCAGCAGCTTCAGATCCCCTTCGCCGGCCATGGTTTCTGCTATTGGGATAGCTCTGTCTGTTACTCTATTGGGATTGGATATATGTAGTCGTTGAGCAGATCTGTTGGCTACAATTCAGTATAAATAATGCGCTCCACATGTGATATGATTCGTTTGCGATGCTGTGATGTAGAGGCGGGTTGGGTCCCGAGATCTGAGTCAATGGTGAGTCGGAGAGGCGTGTGTCACGCTTCCATTGAATAATGTGTGAACGTTGTTCATTTCGTGGCTGTTGCTTCTTGCATGGTGGGAAATGGGATTGTGTCCAGGTAGGCGTCCTCGTCCCAGTTCATACTGTGGCGTGATACAATGTCCCGGTTTTCCATTATTGCTCAGCGTGGACGGTTGGTACTAGAGTACTGGAATTATCGGAAAAAAATTATATGAGACCAGGTCTCATAGAATTCGGGTGAGACCCACCCTGATGGATGACACGTGGCATTCACAAATCAGAAAGCATCTAATCTCTCTCCTTCCTGATTTTAGGTGGGGTGGGATAGATACTTTGTGATTTGTGAATGCCACGTGTCATCCATCAGGATGGGTCTCACCTACTAACCCGTAAAACCTGGTCTCATAATTTTTTTTTCCGGAATTATCGATGCTTTAATAATAATAAAATCACCTATAAAAGGATAAGGGATACATTCATACATACCCATACCCACCTTGCCTTATCCACCTCATGCTCTAAGGGAGGGACACATCCCCAATTTGCTAGTGCCATTTTGACCCACGTGGAGTACTAGCGGATGCAACCGTCGGACGATCCGTTACCAAGATGTCGATTTGAGCACCGTTTCATGCCCGGAGTGAAAATTCTTGTCCTGACCTTTATTAGCCGGGCTTAGTGGCAACGGAATCGCGTCGTTACTTGTTGTCGATGTTTTCTACTTGATGTTATGTTGTTCTTTATTGGCTGATCTCGGCAATCACGATGAGACCTTTATCCAGACTGTCTTAACGATGGTATCATGACGTTTATGCGTTCTTTGAGGCGTTTTCACGAAGGAAATTGACTTAACTATACATGTTATTTTTATGTCTTATAACGATTCAACCGTGGTTGCTTTTGTTCTGTACTCTGCATAATAATTAATAAGAATGGTTGTCTACATTTTCTTGATGTAGGGGCCTAGTTTCAAACCTCCTTTTCCAAACAATATTATAGGAGTAAGCTCCATAGAGAAATTTCCTATTGGACGCACTTTGCGTCGAAATGTCGACCATTCACACAGAGACCGGCTATCGAGCGATCACCTGAGCCGGGCCCTTTCAACCGTTGTATCGTTTTCCGGTTTTGGGAACCTTCTAGAGTTTTCTAGCCGGTTTTTTCTGGTTTCCCTGAACCAGCTTTCCTGTTTTCCTTTAGGTTTTAGGTTTTTTAGTTTTTGGTTTTTCATTTTTCTGTCTATTTTTCTTCTCTCTTTTTTCTTTTCTTTTTGTTTTTTTTATTTCATATTTTCAAGTTTATTTTTCTTTCTTTAAAGAGTTTCATGTTCTGAAAATTGTTCGGAAACTTAAAAAAAGTTTATACTTTTAAAAAACGTTCAATATTTTTTAAAATGCTTATGTTTTCAAAAAATGTTTTTGTTTTCAATATTTTTGGAACTTTCTTGTTCAAATTTATGAGAAATTATCAAATTATGACCGGATTTGACAAAGTATTCCTGTTTTGAAAACTTGTTCACATATTAAAAAATCTTATTATTTTCAATTTTATGTTCGCGTACTCAAAAAATGTTCGGGTTTGAAATTTGTTTGGGATTTTCAGAATTATTCTCCATTTCGAAATTTGTTCTAAAAATTCAGAATATGTTCGTGATTTTAAGATACAAATTCGACAAATGTTCATGTTTACAAAAAAGTTCGGAAATTCACCCTTTAAATTATGTTCAAACACAGTATTATTTTAAAAAAGTACCCATTTCCAAAATTTGTTCACAAATTCAAAAAATGTTCAAATATTGGAAAATGTTTGTGAATTTCACAAAATATTCCTAATTACAAATTTTGTTCACAAATTCAAAAAATACTCTTCAAAATTTATTCATATATTCAAAAAATGTTCATGTTTCAAAACTTGTTTACAAATTTTAAAAATGTTTGCATGTTTAGTTTTTGTTCACAAATTACAAAATGTCCGCGCATTTCAAAAAATGTTTGTCACATATTCAAAAAATGCTACAGTTTTCAAAATTTATTTACAAATTCGAAAAATGTTCATGATTTTAAAATTAATTCGCAAATTCAAAACATGCTCTAGTTTTGTAAAAAATAGTTTGTAATTTTGAAAGATGTTCACTTTTTCAATTTTGTTATTATTTGTCAAAAAATGTTTGCATTTACAAGAAGTATTTCATAATTTCGAAAAATGTTCTCAAACTCAATTTTATTTTCCTTTTTATTCTTCCCAAATAATGTTTGCGTTCCAAAAAGTTTTTCCTTTTTAAAAATTACGTTTGAATCTTCTTAAAAAGTTTTAATCTGCCGCCTATAATAGATCGTATGTACCTGGCTGCCCCTTTTAGATACATAACCTTAGGTAGTACATTTGTTATGGACGTGGTTATGTGAGTGAGGTCTTGTGTTTGATCCCTAGTCGACTAGTTTTCTGGAATTTCGCGATATGGTTTACTTTTTGCTGCTATCGGTAGTCTCTTTGAATTTGTCCTTCAAATCTTTCACAATAGCCTTTGTGTCGTAGTGGCTAGCGCATTGCCGCATTTGTGGGAGGTCGTGGGTTCGAATCCCCATCGCTCTCACAGGTGAGAAGCCTCCTGTGCTTGTGTCTTCGTTTATTTTCGTTGGTTTTTTTTCATCTCCCTTCCCATCCTGATCCATCGATTTATTTTTCTCTCCACTCTTTATTACAACCAAAACTTTCTTAATGTATAACAAATCACGGATCTAACTTCCTTAAATTATGCAAATCAATCGATTCTTTTTATTGATTCAATTTGTCTTAGGAAACAAATAACAGATTTTCAGAAAACAAATAATATATTTTAATCTAACTTTCTTAACTTATCTAAATTAATCGATTTCTTTCATTAGTGAAATTTATTTTAGGAAATAAATAACAGACACGTCACAAACTTTTCTCCCAATAAATAGTTTCTTAGCATTGCAAACTTTTCTAACCAGACACGTCACAAACGGGTAGGTACTGATATCACGTTACCAAACAATAAAACCTCATTTGCATAGAAAAATCAGTTCAAAAACCTAACTTTCCTAAATTTTTACCTTTCTTGATAACAACCAATATTTCCTATGTTTTCCACCTATAGAAGGAAATCACCCCTCCATCGATATTATTTTTTTTTTGAAATAAGATCTTCAGGTTATGATTTTTTTTGTGATTTTTCTTTCCAATTGTGACCTCTCCTTTCGCTCCGGCTCCTCGCATAAACACCTCCACCACAACCAGCTGACGCCACCCAGACCTTCTGCCTCTCCACACCTTCTCCGCCACCTCCTCCTCGTACTCCATTGACAATCCCTCCGCCATGTTTGTCCACGGCGGTGTCGAGGACATGGCGCAGCAGCGTACCAGCGGTAGAGCAGCGCATAGCAGCAGGAAGCAGCACGCAGCAGGCGAGGCAAGCGGCCGGCGTGGCTGAGGGGGCAGCCGACAGAAGATGGCTGTGACAGGAGGGGGCGCGAGGCAGGGGCACGACTGCGGGGAGAGCGAAGGGATAGGCGGCAGCAGACGGGGCGAGCGCAGCTAGCAAGAGTGTGGCGCGTGGCCAGGGTGTGCATCGCGCGGATAACAGTGGTGCGGGGGCTGCGGCGAGCGCAACGGCAGTGGCCGGCGCGATCGACACGGTGTGGCACAGGCGTCCATATATACTTTAAGGGTGTTGAGGTCATTATAGGAGTATTTAGATTTATCAAGTTTCTATCTTCTCTTTCTTCTTGTAAGGATTTCTCAAAATTGTCGATGAGTATTTAAATGATGAAGTTTCTATTTGATATCACTTCCTGTGAGGATATCCCAAAATTATCAGATCTAATATTATTTTAGCATGGCCTTTGGTAGTTCATGTGCACGTATTTTAGTGTATGACCCAATCTTATATTTTTTTTAAATTTATAGTGAAATGATGTTTCAATCAAGGTTGTTCCATATTGAGCTACCTTACGAAAAATATGCATAATGATTATCTGTGTTTCTGATGAGCTGGAGCAGATGCACGATTGTACATGTACCGAATAAATCATGATGCAGGACCACTTGTGGTTGTTTTTAGGGCACAAAGTGTTGGCGTGGGGACCTTTTCGTATGTTCTGTATTAAGAATTTTTCATCTTATGTTTTGTATTAAGTTGGTTTTATAACTTGTGTGCTTATTTCACTAATGCATGCAGGAGTATCAAACAGTGATGGTGTGTTCTGTATACGATTTTGTTTGCTTCAATTCTATATATTCTCACGAGTAGATGAGGTGTAAGCATGTGCAATGTAGTTCCTTTTTCTACATATGATAATTAATTTTTTCTTTGGTAACCCAACTAACGGATGGTAATCAATCTTCAAATACCATAACCAATGTCACTTGATATGTATAAGAATATTAAATGTAATATTAACATAACTGATATTAAACTCTTAAAGTTAATGTGGCCCTGTTGTAACGCACGGGCGTTCTTCTAGTAAAGATAATCTATGAGGAAGAATATCCACCGCTTCCAATCGATCTTGGCCAAATGGGCCAGTTTTGGCATGCCGACCCAATAGCCCGTGTGCCTGGCCCGTCACAGGCCATCACAACACGTGGCTTAATGGATTGAGCCTTCATGGCCTAGCTAGGGCCGTGACTGGGCAGTCTAGAGGCAGGCATGTGTGCCTGCCTGGCACGCCACGTCAGGCCTGTGTGGACGGCATATTCTATTTGAAGCTCAGACGTCCGTTACTATGCATTTTGCAAACGGGCGCCTGGAGCTCACCAAGCTGGGCTGACCCATTTAGCTAAAAAAAATTGATTTTTTTCTTTACTTAAACTACATGATCTTTCTTCAAAATTGGTGATTTTTTAAATGATGACCTTTTCAAATTTGTTAAAATCGATGAACTTTTTTTAAATCGATGTATTATAACAGAAAATTCTGCAACGTTGATGAACTTTTTTAAAATTCAGTGAATATTTTTTCAAAATCGTTAATTTTTTTAATCAAAATCAGTGATTTTTTTCAAATTTGATGAACTTTTTTAAAAACTTGAACATTTTTCAAGTTCATGAACTTTTCTGAATTCATGGATTTTATTGTTTTGTGACGATTTTTTTCTGTTTTTTTCTCAAATGTGAACCTGTACATGGGCCAGTCCAGCAGCTCCTGCGCGGCAGGGAGCTTCCTGGCACGTGAAGCTACGCATATGAGCTCTCCGTGTGGATGCGGACGCAGGAGCGAGGCGGACGCGGGTCACGAACGGGCTCAGCAGCAGGCAGATCTCCGTCTCCGGCTATTTGTTTCTGCTATTGGTATCGCTATCGCAGTGGCTATTGTTTCTGTTACCCCCAAACGGATGCGGGTGAACCATTTGAGGTCGCGCGTAGGAGTTGGCCTAACAAACTAAGAGTCTGGACCTGATCTGTTCTCTATTGTTCGGTATAAATAATGCAGCCCACATGTCCATGATTCATTTTCCATGATATCATGGCGGATCAGAGAGGCGTTCTCCATGCTTCAATTGAGTAATGCGTTGGACGAGGCGCTTTGGCTCCCGGGCTCACGTGAGCCCAGGAGTCAACAGTAAATTCGCTAAAAATACTAAAAAAAATTGAAAAAAAAAATAACTTTTCAGTGGTGAAAGTTGCTTGAGTGCGTGATGTCCGTGCCAAATTTTAGAGCATTTGAACATCTGAGTAGCTCTCGGCAAAAAGGACAAATTTTGTGTTCATGACAAAATTTGCTGTTTTGTACAGTTCGGACATGATTTTGGTTTTTTTGCTGAGAGCTACTCACATATCCGAATGCCCTAAAACTTGGCACGGACATCACACGGTCAATCATCGTTCGCCACACAAAAAATCTGAATTTTTATAGTATTTATTTTGATTTATTGTTTATAGGGTGTAGATGAGTTCAGGCTTCAAGTTGTATATTCGGTGAACATACTTCATTTAGTGGTTTTTAACAAAGAAGTGTCCAATAAGAACATCTACAGGACCTGGCAAATCAGGCCCCTAAACGGGCGTGAAAGCATCTGGGCGCCTCCATGGACAGCGCTGGACGACCCCTCATTGGCCTGCCGGACACCCACACATCTCAAATGTGGATTCTCAAATCCATGCAATCCATGTACGTGGATCATAGAGCACAAATTCATCACAATTCAACAAAGCAAAATATCATAGTTCAACAATCTGGACATGGCAAAATGAAATTCAAGTCCAAGTGTGATGGATCGCTCATCATGTTGTCTGCTCCGCGGCCATCCTTGCCGCCTGTTCTACCTGCATCCTTGCCTCTGCTTTCCATCCCCACAAGCCACGTCTTTACTTGCTCATCCAAGAGGCTTTCGCGCGTCAACATTATCTTCGCATCCTCCGTGTCTCGAGCAAGTTGCAATGTCTCATTCCCAAGCTCTGTCTCTCCAAATGTTTGGGCCTTCTCGAGCTCCCATTTGATCGCCGCCTCTTTCTCTACAACTCGATGTTCTTCCTCTCAATTTGTAGTTTATTGCTCGCCCTCTCCTAGTCCTAATCCATCCTCTCCTTAAGCACATCCAACTTGAGCTTGTACCTCTCCTATTTCTTGTTCCCCCTTACGGTAAAATGCATGTACATGTGGAGGACATGTTTGTCCCCGCGGCATCATGGGAGGCCCTCGCCTTCTCTCACTTGTTTCCAATCACTTGCCGGTTATTCTTTGGCATGGTGGCTCTTCCATTCTTCGCTACAATTTCTTCTTTTCGTCCAACCTAATTGATTGGTGGAAGCTTGACCCATAATTCTTGCTCTTGCCAGCCTTGAGATCTTCCGCAAACTATGTCCACTTTGGTTTACCATCCAATATCACCCAACAATGGCTAAACCAAATGGTTTCTTCTCCATTTCTTGATACATAGTGGCCACCACCACCATCTAGCTAACAATGCATGTATAACAATGAGAATGCAACAAAAAAGCAACTAAAATGGTAACCAAATGAAATAATTAAACTTACGTGTGTTGCCACTCCCATCCTACTTTGAGGACAACCAAGCACTTGTGCATAGTAGCCGACGTACTTGTTCACTTCCCCTTGAATGATCTCCCATCGATGCTGGAGAGATGCCACATTACGGGTGGTGACAATTGGATGTGGCTCCACATAGTGTTTGTGTACATGATAATACTTCTGGATCTTCTCCCACTATCCATTGCCCTCTTGCTATGTGCCACATATGGGGTCCAAGATTATGGCCAACCAAGATTTAACCAGCAATATATCATTAATAGTTGTGAATGTTGGACCTTTTGCCTTGGGCACCTTCGCCTTCTTTTTCTTGTTGGGATTGGGGTTTGACGTTCTAAAAACTTCGAACGTAGGGCAATTTGGATCCTCCAACTCATAGTTCATTTGGGCCGATTCCTGATTATCATTGATCGTCTCTGGCATTATATTCTCCTAAAATTATCATGATTTCAAATAAACTAAGGTTTGCGCAACTAATTGCAATGACATATGCAGAGTAATGATCAAAATTGAGCAAAAAAGATATTGAGTCATGCTGTGTCATTTCATCGAACAGGAGTGGACAGACCTGGTGCCGCCGATTCCTGTGCTTGTTCGCGCCCGTTGGAGCTGGGGCGAGCGAAAGACATCATCCGCCGCCGTCAACGTTGGTGGAAAACCTATGAAATGCCCTCCCAACCGGGCGTCGGATCATCCTCTATCCGGGCCAGGTCGGAGTGCTCCTTGTCAGCTATTGGATGGACGGGGTTCGGGGGGGGGGGGGGGGCCCACACCGCGCCTGTG
>NW_024115101.1:0-6722 GCF_003073215.2 Triticum urartu | reverse complement strand
CGGCGGGCAGACGGCAGCGAAGCAGACACGGTCGGCGAGGCAGGCCAGGTCGAGGAAGATGACGCCAAGAAGCTCGGGCGGGACGCCGTCCGACCATTCACGGCGAGGCCTGCGAGCACGGGGCATGGTGGGGGATTTGGGGGCAGCCGCGAAGCGTCTCTCTGACCCGGGGTTAACGCTGCAACACGCCGGAAAAACAAATCTGGAGTCAGACTCTTGTTCAAGCACCGGGCGCTAGGTAGGGTTGACCCCTATGACCAGGCTAGATGCGCCCCTACCCGTGCGGCGTGGAAGACGAGCGACCGGTGAGTCGTGGATGACGAGCACCAGGCGCCGTATGCCGGGGAGGAGAGGGAGGAGCACGGCCGGAGCTGCAAGATCCAGGCGCGAGGTTGGCGGATCTGCGGGCTCCGGGTCTCGGGAGGCCGGATGAGGACGAGAAGGATATGGCGGCGGCGATGGCGGCGGCGCCGTACGCGCCCCTGCTCCTGGGTTTTTCTCGAAGAAGTTAGGTGAGATGGGGGAGAAAGAGAACTGACTTGTGGGTCGCTCGGTCGGTGCTAAGAGCATCTCCGATAGCATACACACATTTTAGCTACACAAAATCCCTAGCGCTTTTTCCCTCAAACAAAATCCCTAAAACTTTTTTTCTTCTCCAATTCGCACAGCCACAACACTCACCCAATTACAACGTCACGGCAATGTATCCGGTACACCCGCACCTGTGGTGCTATCGATGCACCGGATGCCATGGAATGTTTTGAAAAATCTGAAAAAAAATTCTAACATGTTAGCGTAACATCAACGTATGATGTCATAAAAATTCATGCAGAAATTTGAAATATTTTTTGAGCAACAAAAATGACAAATTTGATATCAGTGTGATAATGGACCAACTCTAAAACCCAAGTCATGTTATGTACTATTTAATGTTCAATTTGTCTTTTCTTCGAGTTATATTTTGAATTTGAACTTGAATTTTTGTAACAGCCTACATTGATGTTGTATGAGTGTGCTAATTTTTTTCGAATTTTTTTGAATGTTTTAAAAATATAATGTGAGTTCGGTGCACCGGTAGCACCACAAACTCCAGTGCATCAGATATTTTCACACGTCACGGACTACTCACTCATGGTCCATCCAACCATAGCCTCAAAACAGCGATGAAGACCATCCTTGAACAACCCTGCATGCGGTCAAGCTCTTCTTTCATTTATTGTGTGCAGAGCCAGTCCGGAGATTTCGAGGGCCCGGGGCGAAACTAGAACTCGGGACCCCTTACTATAAACCTCTTTTGGAATATTTGTAGGCCTCATATCAGTTTACACAAATATGTAGATATCTTAAAGATGCATATGTTTCTCATAGTATGACAAAAATAATCAAATAAGGCAACGTATCATGTGCCTCCTTAATCCTTATACATGTTCTTCTTCATAAGTTCTTTTGCTTTTTGATGAAGCATTAGCACCATCTCGTATCTATAATACATAAATAGTTGATCCCCACTAAATCTAATTTTGTCAACATGCGGCCCGCTACATCACCAAATGTGCCACATCATTATCCATTAAAACTATTTTGTAGCACATGCATACCCCAATTTAATTGTTCCATCTCCAATAGTCCAACGTACATGCATACTCTTTATTCACATGTAATTACTTTCAAAAACAATAGCTTTCAATTTAGATCATTTTATTCATATAGAACGTATTCAAAATTAATCTTTAAAATCCCGCAACAACGCGCGGGGAAAATCATCTACTTCCTCCATTCCACAATGTAGTGCTTCCTCTATCCACGTGCTTCAACTTTGACCGTAAATTTAACTACCAAGACCGATTGCGGCGGGAGCAAAAATTATATCAGTGAATTTGTATTCGAAAGAAGTTTTTAATTATATAATTTTTTCTTCCGCCGCAGTTGGTCTCGTTGGTTAAATTTATGGTCAAAGTTGGACCTCGAGAAGCGCGGGCGCACTATATTTTGGAATGGAGGGAGTAGTACATAATGAGAACCGTGAGTCCAATTTTATTAACTCTATGAGAAAATCATTGAATAGAAAATTCTATATTATACTACTTGTTATCATATGCAGATTGATAAACATCATGTCCACTTTTACCTCAAGATCCAAGATGATTTTTCTATGGAGAAGAACCATACGAATGGCTTTGAGATAATGCTTTCGCAGCATCACTACAAAACAAAAAAATGATTATCCAGTTAAAACAAATGAGTTCAAGAATTCGACACAACTTAGTGGTTAATCCCCCTTCAGTAGGCATCATCCCATACTCCTAATTTTCGTAATCAAGCAACAACACCATGGCTCCTATTTTTCGGATGCAAAGTGTAGATCCTGTTCATCATGACTATAGTTTTTTCCTCTGGTAACAAGGAAGAGTATTAATCTCAAAATCCATACAGCCTTAGAGGATTCGATCAATAACCAAAACGATCCTTACTAGAACCCGAAGACAAGCATACTGGCGTGCTCCTCCTCCGTCGCTGCCTGCGGAACTGGCGGTTGCGTCGATTGGGGAATAAGATGTGGGCGTTCTATGATGGGAGGGCTTCGGGAAGAATCGCCAGGGCGCCCGTGTACCTGGCCAGGCCCAGTATCTCCCTGTTGTGTTACGTATGTACTACTCATGTATGGTTTCGACGGCTACCTGATGCGTTGTCTGCCTCTTCGACCATGACCTATCCCAAACCTGGGGTACCTCGGAGGGGGCCCTCGATTATGGGGGCCCGGGGCGGCTGCCCCCTGCCCCTCCCCAGGGCCGACCCTGACTATGTGCATAGCCAGCTCCACTAAGGAAGGTATAGCACCGCCGAACACGATCGCGTTCCTATGTTTCCACAGCTCCCACATGACAAGTGTGAAGATAGTCCGAAGGTCCTTGGACCCAATGCCAGTGGTGGCATTGCTGACACATCGAACCACGAGCTTATCATTCGCCATTGGAGCCCATTCTTGTTTGCCTAAAGCCATGCAGAACTGCGTCCAAAGGGTCTTTGCAAATACACATGTCAGTAGATCATGCTAGATAGTCTCGTCGCCTTGGGCACAGAAGGGGCGAGTATCCTGGTACGGCATTCCACGTCTTGCTAAACGATCGGACATCCAACACCTATTCTTGAGAGCTAGCCATAGGAACAAGCATTGCAGTGAAGCCCTAGATTTCCACGCAAAGTTTGTCGTTGGTATTACCTCTCTTCCTATGAATTTCGACGCGTATGCGAATGAACAGAAAATTTTCGATCCCCCTCCCATGACCACGCAATATCATCCTTCAAACTGTTGTCCAAACGAGTATCTGCTGATACGTCTCCAACATATCTATAATTTATGAAGCATTCATGCCATGTTTACAACAATTTTATATGGTTTTGGTATGATTTGCATGGAACAATCCGGACTGACGTTTTTTAGCAGAACTACCGTGGTGTTGTTTTTTGTGCAGAAATGAAAGTTCTCCAAATGAGCTAAAACTTTTTTATGATTTTTTTGGAACAAAAGAGGCACTAGAAGCTTCATGGGGGGGCAGAATGTGAAGGAGGTGAGCACAACCCACCACGACGCACTTGGAGCCCTACCCGTGTGCTGGTGGGTTGTGGTCACCTCGAGGCCCATCTTCGCATGAAACTGACGCCAAAAAATCCTATAAATACATAAACCCCCAGAAATAACCCTAGATCAGATGTTCCGCCGCCGCAAGCCTCTGTAGCCACGAAAAACCAATCTAGACCCTATTCTGGCACAAATCATCACCGGTGGCCATCTTCATCATCCCGGCGGCCACCATGATGAGGAGGGGGTAGTCCACCCTCGGGGCTGAGGGTTTGTAGCAGTAGCTATGTGTTTAATCTCTCTCTCTCTCTCTTGTGTTCTTGAGTTAGCACGATCTTGATGTATCGCGAGCTTTGTTAATATAGTTGGATCATATGTTTTTCTCCCTCTTTATCTTGTTGTGATGAATTGAGTTTTCCCTTTGAGATTTCGTTTTATCGGATTAAATAATTTTATCGATTTGAGAGCAGTTGATGTGTGTCTTGCTATGATTACTCGTGGTGACAATTGGGTATCATATTGATTCACTTGATATATGTTTTGGTACTCAACTAGCGGATTCCTGAGGTGACATTGGGGTAATTTATGCATAGGGGTTGATGCACGTTCTCATCTTTGTTTCTCCGGTAGAAATCTCGGGGCACTCTTTGAGATTCTTTGTTTTGGATTGAGTATTAGGAATCTGGAATTGTTTGATGCATATCGTATAATCAACTCATGGATACTCGCGGTGACATTGGAGTATCTAGGTGACATTAGAGTTGGTTGATGTATATCATATGGTATTATTTTAGTACGAACTCTTGGATAGATCGATCGGAAAGAATATAGCTTGGTGTTATTCTAGTACAAACTCTAGGATAGATTGATCGGAAATAATAGCTTTGAGGTGGTTTCGTACCCTACAAACAATTTCTTCTTATGTTCTTCGCTAGATAGGAACTTTGGAGTGATTCTTCATCGCACATTGAGGGATGGTTATATGATCCAATTATATTAGCATTGTTGAGAGATTGCACTAGTGAAAGTACGGACCCTAGGCCTCATTTTCAAGCATTGCAATACCGTTTGTGCTCACTTTTGTTACTTGCTACCTTGCTATTTTTTATTGTTACCATTACAAAAATCAATATCTAATGTCATTACTACGCTTGTATCACCATCTCTTCATCGAAATAGTGCACCTATACAAATTACCATTGTATTTGGTATTTTTTGTCTTCTTTCTTCATGAGAGGTTCATTTGAAGTTGATAACGGTCAATCCACTAGTTTCTGGGAAGATACCTGGCTAGGGGACAATCCGCTTGCGGTTCAGTACTCATCTTTGTATAATATTGTGCGTAAGAAAGATGATACAGTTCAATCAGTCCTTGGTTTAACACCTCTGAACATCCAATTCAGGAGGGCCTTGATTGGCGATAAATGGATGGCGTGGCTCCATTTAGTTCGTAGGTTGATGTTGGTCAACCTATCTCATGCGTCTGACGTCTTTAGATGGAGACTAAATACCAATGGGGTGTTCACTGTCAAGTGTATGTATGAAGATCTTATTAACACGGGGCATGTGTTCCGTAGAAAGCATATATGGAAAATCAAAGTACCTTTAAAGATTAAAAAATTTATGTGGTTTGTTCAGAGGGAGGTGATCCTCACCAAAGATAATTTGGCTAAACAAAACTAGAATGGATGTAAGAAGTGTTGCTTTTGTGATAAGGATGAAACAATTCAACATCTTTTTATTTCCTGCCCTTTTGCGACTTTGATTTGGCGCACGGTTCATGTTGCATATAATTTGCCACCACCAACAAGTATCCCAAATTTGTTTGGAAACTGGTTGGTTGGTATCAACAAAATACTTAAGGGTCATATCCGTGTAGGGGTTTGTGCCTTACTTTGGGCAATTTGGAATTGCCGGAATGACTGTGTTTTTAACAGGTCTCACTCTATTAACTTTTTGCAGGTTATCTTCAGAGCCATCACATCGATTCGTATGTGGTCATCACTTCAGCGTGGGGACGCTGGGGGCTCATGGCCTTGGGGTGCAACCGTCTGGAGATGGTTTCACAGGCGTTATTCAACCGGTTTGGCTGGCATGTCACTAATAGATTATGTGGTTAAGTCATGTAATCTTTCGTTTGTACCCACTATTTGTGGTGTTTTCTTTTTCTTTTTGTAGTTTTAGTTGATACTATGTACGTTTCAGACCTATTTATTTCCATTTAATAAAATTGGATGTGTGCATCATGATGATGCAGAGGCCGGGGTCTTTCCCCTTTTCGAAAGAAAAAAAGAGATATTTTGTTATTTGGTTGCAGGGTTGTTTGAGAGAGACCATCTACATCCTATGCCTCCCATGAATTGATAAACCTTAGGTCATCCACTTGAGGGAAATTTGCTACTGTCCTACAAAACTCTGCGCTTGGAGGCCCAACACGAGTCTACGAGAACACGTTGTGTAGTAGACATCAAGCTCTTTTCTGGCGCCATTGTCGGGGAGGTGAGTGCTTGAAGGTATATCTTTAGATCTTGCAATTGAATCTTTTTGTTTTTTGTTTTATCACTAGTTTGGTTTATAAAAGAAAACTACAAAAAAGGGAATAGAGGTGGTCTCATATTATTCGTCTTTATCATGTCTTTCTTGAAAATTATGGAAAGGAAAATTATGCTCAATGATAGAGGAAGAATTCAATAAAATGTTTGCTATAAATGATAATCAGGATTGCAATGTTGTTGGTATGAATTCTTTCAATATCCATGATGCTAATGATATGCAAAGCCATAAGCTTGGGGATGCTATGTTTGATGAAGATGATATTTTCCCCCAAGTTTTGATGCGAAAAATTATTATGATGATAGCATGCCTCCTATGTATGATGATTACAATGATGAAAGTGGGTTTGGAGAGGTCATGACTTTATTTAGTGATGAATCCACCATTTTGAAAGAGGTTTCAATTGACTATAATAATAAAAAGTTGCTATCTATGATGATTATGGTGACGACATGTATGCTATATTAAATAATGGTAACCATGAAACTTATCATCATGATTTTAATTTTCAATCCCATGATAGTTATTTTGTTGAGTTTGCTCCCACTACTATTCATGAGAATAAATTTTCTTATGTGGAGAGTAATAA
>NW_024115100.1:0-11377 GCF_003073215.2 Triticum urartu | reverse complement strand
GCCGGCGCAGGCGGAGGCAGCCGGCGCGCTGCTCCGCAGGTCCAAGTCGGGAGCCAAGTCCTCCAAGGTGAGGAGCCCTTTCCCCCCGCATCTACCTTCTCTCCCGGCCATTGCGTTAAGATTTGTCCTTGGTTTGCGTGCGGGCTACCCGGACATACTACTGCAGTACTACTGTACGCTACGCTAGATGTGAAATGCTGCGGACACCAGAGGCTTCCCCTACCAGTGGTTGAGTCCAGGTGCTGGTTGGAGTAATGTGGCTTCATCAGTGAAAGATTTAGGTCCTGATGTGGTTCTTCTTGCCGGCAAATCTTGGTTGAAGTGATGGCAGTTCCGTTTTGGTTTATCTTGCTTTGAGTCTAGCAACAGTTTTGTATGCATCTGACTTTTTTAATCAGGAGTATCATGTTTTGTCTCGAGCTCCACCTGTACTAATTTGGATATGCCATTTCCATTTTGTTTCTAATGCTGTTTCCTCCTGTCCCCGAGGGAACACGAGTCCGCAGATTTTCACATAAAAGTTTTATTTGCATATTTGATGATTTTGTCAAACTACCCCCTTTTAACATTATTCCAAGGGAATATCCCAGTTTTGTTTGCGCATGTCATTGACAAAATGATGCTATTTTGTTTCCCATCTTCTTCAGTACATATAGGTAGATTTCTAACAAAGTGCAAAAATGCCCAATTTGTTTCCTAGTCATATGTCGATCAGATTTTAGTTTTGTGTGCCTATCCTCCAAGGCGCTTTGGTATCGACGATGGTCAATTCCACTTGCTCTTTTTCCGTGGGATACATGTAGCTTAACGTAAGCTTCATTTCAATCAGTTGTCTCCACTTGTTCCTGCCCGAAAGGGAAAGTTGGCCTCTGTGGTCAACAATAT
Source organism: Triticum urartu (assembly GCF_003073215.2). Classification (NCBI taxonomy): domain Eukaryota; kingdom Viridiplantae; phylum Streptophyta; class Magnoliopsida; order Poales; family Poaceae; genus Triticum; species Triticum urartu. Next base: position 10,492 of record NW_024115100.1, on the reverse strand, counting down.
CCACATGGTCACGTGTATCATCTTACCATCACGTTTCTTAATTTGCTAAAGGCGAACCCTTCCAACTTGAGCTGTTATCCATTACCAGGGACGCTGAATGGCCAGCCTTGCACTAGATTTTATTGGCACTTTTATAATTATTTATTATCTTGTATTACTAGTTTGTCATGGCAACCACGTGATTACTTTGAATGGTCCAGGATCTGATTTTTTTCTTACATTAATCGCTATTTTTTTCGTGTGGTGACGACGATTCGTTGATGCCTTTATCGATGGGTTCACACTTTATTGTTTACTAGTAGTATGTCTGACTTTGTGAGATATTGTGCACGGAAGCGTGGAGAATTGACCGGCAACTTCACTAGGATCTCCTCAATATCTTCTTTGGGAGAAGGATCTCCTAGAAGGGTTGACATTTTTATCTTCATGGTGCTTGACGGTTCTCATTTTGCTTGGCTTGGTCAGAACTCAGAAATAAATACAAAATATTTGAGAGAATAAACACTAGATTCATTATTTATTGTGATGCAAACGCTAAATCTGCAATGTTTTCAAGTCTCTGCCAAGAAATTCATTTTTATGTGTGAAGGTAGGGCCTCTACTTGTGACATAGTCTGATGCCTGAACTAATGTCTTCCTAACTTGTTTAAGAGTTGCCAAACTGTACAGCTGGAAAACCACAATGACAGAAATACTGATTCCACTCGTTTTTGTGGTGTCGGCAGTCCCTGAATGGCCAGCCTTGCCTTAGATGTTATTGGCACTTTTATATTTATAATATCCTCTATCGCTAGTTGTCATGGCAAGCACGTGATTACTTTGAATGGTCCAGGATCTGAATTTTTCTTACATAACAGCTAATGTTTTCGTGTGGTGACGACGATTCGTTGATGCCTTTATCGACGGGTTCACACTTTATTGTTTACTAGTAGTATGTCTGACTTTGTGAAATATTGTGCATGGAAAAGCGAAAGAATTGACCAGCAACTTCACTAGGATCTCCTCAGTATTTTCTCTGGGAGAAGGATCTCTTAAAAGGGTTGACATTTATCTTCATGGTGTTAGCTTTGACGGTGCTTATTTTGCTTGCTTGGTCAGAACTCAGAAATAAATGCAAAATATTTGAGAGAATAAACACTAGATTCATTATTTATTGTGATGCAAACGCTAAATCTGCAATGTTTCAAATCTCTGCCAAGAAATTCATTTTTGTGTGTGAAGGTAGGTTTCTACTTGTGAAATAGTGTGATGCCTGAACTAATGTCTTCCTAACTTGTTTAAGAGTTGCCAAACTGTCCAGCTGGAAAACCACAATGACAGAAATGCTGATTCCACTGGTTTTTGCGGTGTCGGCAGTCCCCGATAAAGACAACCAGGAGCTACTTTAGGCTTTAGCATAGTGATATATGGATTGTTATCAGCAATTTTGTGTTGACTCTGACATTTGTGGTAGGTATTGGTCTAAAGTTGTCCAGTTTTATGCTTTGGTCAAACCAATATTAGTTGGAATCTATACAGCAGTGCTGATAAATAGATACATCCAGCAAGCACTGGAGGGCAGTTGAATTTGATCATGGTTTTGTCAAACTCCTAAAATAAGTCCCTAATTGTTATCCTTTGACCTTTGTTATGTATCGGCAATATGTTTTTTTACTTCTAATTGGTTTTCTGCATTAGTACTATTAAAAAATCATTAAAGAAATAGTACCATCCTTTGTCTATTCCACTATTTTTTTTATAAAATATTAAAATTATAATTATAGTGTTGGTACACTGGTGATAATTATAAATTGGACACGGTTGAGACCACCTAACTAGAGGGTGGGTGGGAGGATATAGCATGCAGAGTGGCCTTGAATAAATGTGTCAAATGCATGCATGAGGTTGAGACACATCTATGAATCTACAAGTTGATTGAGATGAGCTTTCGTTTTCATGTGGTCAACTTTCTGAAATAAATACCTTTCAAAAGATTTGGTGGTTTTTGGCAAGACCATTCATTCATTAGAATAGGCTCGTTAATGAAGGTAGTTTCTTGATAACAGCCCCATCATCCTAATAAAAACATGGAAAACCATCCTAATATTAGTTGAATGAAATCCGACTGCATGCTGAACCAGGAGTACCTTTGTAAGCTGCTTTTAGATTTGGAAGCTTTAGGATAAATGTTTCCTACTCCCTCCGTCCCATAATGTAAGACGTTTTCTGTCCCATAATGTAAGACGTCCCATAATGTGAGACGTTTTCTGACACTAGTCTTACATTATGGGACAGAAAGCGTCTTACATTATGGGACGGAGGGAGTACCATTTATAGTGCTTAATTATCAGCTCATTGCTTGTACAAATTAACTCTTTAACCTGACATGTCTGCTTAGCTAGAGTGCCTGACACAATAACTATGTGTGCTGGAATCCATAAATATAGTCAGCAACTTATATAGGGCATCTTAGGTGTGAGTGTCCTGCTGGCTTTTGAATTGGACTTGATAAGTGTTGTTGGGGTGTTGGGTTGCCAAATGATATAAAGTATTTTATAAGGGCTTGTCAAATTGACATTTCAACTATGCAATATTGTCAAACATTGGTTGGATTTAAAAACGGATGGTGTTGATTTTGTAACTTTGACATCAGTTTCTCAAAATGGTATGTTTTGGTGTATTTGCTATAAATGTTTCAAAGCGATCCTTTTTTCTGAGATTATGTCCATCATTATTAAACATTTCCTGTGTTTCTTTTGTTTAACTGCTGCTAAGGGATAAATTCTGATGACATACAATTAAATTAATACATGTTTTGTTTCTTTTCCAACAGAAAACGTGCGCGATATGTTTTGATTCCATGAAGCCAGGTCATGGGCAAGCCCTCTTCACTGCTGAATGTTCTCACATGTTCCATTTTCACTGCATCTCCTCCAGTGTAAAACATGGGAATTATGTATGCCCAGTTTGCCGAGCAAAGTGGAAAGAGATACCATTTAATCGCTCGCTATCTTCTATTGTTCCTCGTGGAAGAAGTGGGTTGAATGTGAACCAAGCTCGATTACCCCAACAAGATGCTTACATGGCTCTCCTCCGTCAAGTTCCAACCCGGCAGCGAGAAGTACCCACCTTGCATACTTCTGAGCCAGTAGAGTTCAATGATGATGAACCTTTGCAGCTGATGGAGGCTGCTGACAATTGTGATGTTAGTTCCAGTAAAACTGTGGAAATGAAGACATATTCAGAGTTCTCGGCCATTCCACAGTCATCATCTCAAGATGATTTCGCTGTTCTGATCCATCTGAAGGCCCCCTGTGCTAACCCAGAGCAGATCACAAGCAGACCGGTTAATGCAACCTCAGTTGGGTATCCGACATCTCGTGCCCCTGTTGATCTTGTTACCTTGCTTGATGTTAGCGGCAGTATGGCAGGAACCAAGTTGGCGCTGTTGAAGCGAGCAATGGGTTTTGTTATTCAACACCTTGGTCCATCTGATCGCCTTTCAGTCATTGCTTTCTCGTCTACTGCCAAAAGGTTGTTCCATCTCCGACGCATGTCACACTCTGGCCGACAGCAGGCCCTGCAGGCTGTTAACTCACTTGGTGCTGGTGGCGGCACAAATATTGCTGATGCGTTGAAGAAAGCTGCTAAGGTTATTGAGGATCGCAGTTATAAGAATCCAGTATGCAGTATTACTCTGTTATCAGATGGTCAAGATACCTATAATATTTCCTCAAATGTTAGGGGAACCCGTCCTGATTATAGGTCCCTTGTTCCATCTTCCATTCTAAACCAAGCTGTAGGCATAGTACCTGTCCATGGGTTTGGTTTTGGAGCAGATCATGATTCAGATGCTTTGCACTCAATTGCCGAGGTCTCTGGTGGTACATTTTCCTTCATTGAGGACGAGGGTGTGATTCAGGATGCATTTGCTCAGTGCATTGGTGGTCTTCTTAGTGTTGTTGTTCAGGATATGCGCTTAACTGTGCAGTGTGTGCATACTGGTGTTCAGCTTCGCTCCATCAAATCTGGCAGCTACTTGAGTAAGGTGGCTGGAGATGGGCGAAATGGTTCAATTGATGTTGGACATCTTTATGCTGACGAGGAGAGGGACTTTTTGCTGTCTGTGAGCTTCCCGCAATCCCGTGAACAGACCATACTCTTGAAGGTTGCCTTTTCCTACAGAGATCCAGTGACAAATGAGTGTATCAAGATCCAAGGTGACGAGGTGATGATCCTGAGGCCGAGATCACGCACACCTGAACTTGTTTGCATGGAGGTTGATCGTGAGAGGAACCGAGTCCGTGCCGCGGATTCTATTGAGGCTGCAAGGGCTGCTGCTGAGAGAGGTGTTCTTTCTGAGGCAGTGGCTATTCTTGAGGAGTGCCGAAGGGTGTTGTCAGAGTCCTTTTCAAGCCGGAATGGGGACCGTTTATGCATGGCTCTTGATGCGGAGCTGAGGGAGATGCAGGAGAGGATGGCTAGCCGGCAACGCTACGAGGCTTCAGGAAGGGCATACGTGCTGTCGGGGCTCAGCTCGCATTCTTGGCAGAGAGCCACGACACGCGGTGACTCCACGGACAGCAGTTCACTTGTTTACTCGTATCAAACACCATCCATGGTTCAGATGCTGCAGCGCTCGCAGAACCAGTGCCCTTCGCCTCAGATCCCAAGGCCACAGATCATCGTACCAACAAGGTCATTCATCCAGAAACCTCAGCCAAGGTAGAAGGTAGCAGCACGCCATCATCCCGTGAAGCAAGCACACGGATGATGGTGAAGAAATAACGCTTGGTAGGTCGAAATGTAGTAGTTTAGTATCCGTCTTTTGTTTTTCTGGTTTGAGTCGTGGTGGTGGTGGTATACCGGAGAAGGTGGGGGTGGGGCGGGCTTGGAGGTATATATGTTGTGGGGGTGGTATACTGGAGAAGGTGATGGAGGGCTCACGGTGGTAAATACATTGTGGGGGGTATACTCCTGTGGTGTCAAGGAATAAGGGTTGGGGAGTAAGTAGAAGGGGGGCTGGAGATTGGTATAATGGCTTCAAGGGGAAGTGGGTGTGGTCTAGGGTAGGCTAGGTTGTCACTAAGTTGCTTTATCGGTGAACAATTTTCGTTAGGTATTTGGTAATGTAGATAAGATGATCTGGTCTCGTCTGGTGTGATGGAACCTTGGAAATTTTGAGTTGTTGGGGGTGCAATGCGATGCAGTTCTATGGATCCAATTTCGCGTTTCGGTGAACTGTTTGTTGGTCTCTGATGATGAACTGTTTGTTGGTCTCTGATGATGCTCTGCTTCGTCGCCTTAAGGCGCGTCGCAAGCTTATCTGCTGGTGTGCTTTTTGTTCAATTGCTCCGGTCTAAATATTTTGTGCATGGACGACTGGGGCACGTTCAAATTGTTGTGGTGTAGGGTAGGTTTGTTGAAATTGTTGCACAAGCACGCGTTCGAAAAATCACACAATGTGAATGCAAAGATCACACGTATAAGGCCTAAACAAAATACTACTATAACAAGAAGCAAAATCTCGTAGGGCTAGTGTGAAAAAATTGAGTCTAAGCTAACACAAAACCCTAGCTAACTAGGAGTAGTGATCTATAGTCGCTCCATGACTCAAGAAGCTTCCTCGCCGGCCGTGGCCCGAGCGGGTACTCGGGCTCGGGCGAGATCGGATACTGGGACGTGACCTTGCACGTCGGCGAGGCCTCGCCGCGGCCCAAGACGGCCGTGCACTCGACCACCTTCTGCAGTTGCCTCGGCGCCGCCGGCCCCAGCAGGGCCACGTCCACCGTGGCGTTCCCTCGCCGGAGCTCCTCGGCGAGCCGCTCCCGCGCGAACCGCGGCACGGGCACGGCGTTGCCCCACGCCATCACGGACCCCACCTCCGTGACGTTCTCCTTCCTCGCGCAGAACTCTGGCACGGGCCCGCTCGCTAGCACGACGCGGCGGTAGGAGACTGACGCCGTGGTGCCGCGGTCCACGCACTCGGCGCTGTACTTGCGCGGCTCCATGATGCGGAAGGTGAGGTCGAAGGCGGGGTCGAGCGTGGCGCGCGCGAGGTCGACGTCGGGGTCGAGGCCCGAGAAGGCGGCGACGGCGACGGTGTACTCCGGGATCTTGGCCGAGTCCTCGGAGCCCGCGTACAACCAGTGAAGGATGGGCGTTATGATCACCAGCGCCGTCAGGGCGCCGAGGATGGCCGGCCAGGCGTCCCCGAGACACTTACGCGGATCGCACCCGCCGCCGCCGTCGATGTCGTCGTCTCGAGCTGCCGCCATGGCGCGCGCTGTTGGCTTCTCCGGGCGGGCTTGGCTTCCCTCTTCTTCTTGGCCTGGCCTGTTGTGTGCGGCTACGTTGTATAGTATATATAGGACGTGAAGGGCGTTGGTTATCCGGTGTTTGTGTGCCCTACGTCCATGAGTTGGGCAATGGCACAGATTGACAAATATACGTGCGAAGCTTTGTTTTTTTTTTAAATACGAAGCTTTGGTGTAGTAAACATGCTCATACATCTGCTACGGATCTAACGTGTTTCCACAGTTTAATTGGAATACGAGTGTCATGTGTACATGATCTGGTCTCTAATTAGGTGCTGCGATCACATTAGGTGGACACGTGTCCTGCCAGTATGCCATGTCGTACACGCATGTACGTAAGTTTGACGTACGTGTATATATATATATAGTACTCCATCCATTCCAAAATATAGTGCGCCCGCGCTTTCCGAGGTCCAACTTTAATCATAAATTTAACCAACGAGACCAACTGCGGCGGGAGAAAAAATTATATAATTGAAAACTTCTTTCGAATACGAATTCACTGATATAATTTTTGCTCCCACCGCAATCGGTCTTGCTAGTTAAATTTACTGTCAAAATTAAAGCACGGAGATAGAGGAAGCACTACATTGTGGAATGGAGGGAGTAGCAGGACTCAATACCCTCAAAAAAAAAGCAGGACCCAATCTCCGCATCGCATCATGGAGCCCCATTCGCGACGAGTGCTTCGAGCCCGGCACGAGCCTGGAGGTGACCTACCGCGACATGCCCCGCCCGAGTTAATTGCAATGAACTACCACGTTTCGACACGTTGTAAGGGATCAGTACTATTAGTCATCTTTTTTGAATATCAGTACCATCATACAGCCTAAGTGTCACAAAACAGTCTAAGCCACGTATAAACGCGTATTGACGGTGTATCTAACCACCGGGACCCGTGTGTCAGGAGCCAACCTGCCATATTTTTTTGCAGAAAACACCTTTGTTGTAAATGTAATCACTCAAAAGCCCTGCTGCCTCGACCTCGCCGGAGCCCCATCGCTGGCTCGCCAGTGCCCAGACGCTAGGTCGCCGGAGCAGCGGAGCAGTGGCTGGCTCGCCGAAGCAGGGGCTGGTGTTAGGCGACAAGGGCTAAGGGCGGCGCGATCGCCGGAACCGTCACTGGATTCAAACCCCGCCGCCCGTATGCCTCGTCCCCGATTCGATCCGCTCAAGCTAGACGAGCCAGCGTTGCATGGGCTGCAGGATGGCCCAACCGCGGCCCAGTGAGGCCAACACATTTAAAATAAAATATGTGAGTAAAAGAAAACCAATCGCATAACTTTGCCGGCAACTTCTTCAGAATATGGGTGAGGATAGACGTCCACAAACCTCTGAAAAACGTTGTGTCAATGATTAGGAACTCCAAGCTCCAGATATACAGAGTTTGTTATGAGAAGCTGCCGGACTGGTGCGCTGTCTGTGGCCATCTAGGGCACATGTATAAGGAGCATGGGGATGGTGTTCATCCCCCGTATGCTTTGTATTTCAAGGACCTCCGTGCATCATGGGCAATGCGCATAGGGGAAGGCCCAGGTGGAGGCCGAGGCCGCCGCAGTGGACGGAGAGGAGGACGAACGGCTCATGCTGGTGGGCGTTCAGAGGGAAACATGAGCAAGGGGCTGGTTGGTGGTGAGGAAAACATGAATTCATCATCACTGGATGTGGAGATGGAAGAGGCCAATAGAAAGAAGTCTGATCCAGTGGATGTTTTGGACCCCAAGAATCAGCTAGCATTGGTTCCTCACGTTGGTAACCCGGTTAGCCCTCCCCCGAAGAGGGATCAGAAGAGATCGCGCACTGATGGCAAGGAAAGCAAGGGCAGTAGCTCAAGCGTCACAAAACCAAATTTGGCGGGCTCCCAGGAGGAGCACCGCCAAGCACAATGAGTGCCCTCTGTTGGAACTGCCGCGGTATGGGCAAAGCCGCGACAGTTTGAGAGCTTCGCGATCTCGCGAGGAAATTTGCCCCTACCGTGCTATGTATTGTCGAAACCCAAATAAGTGGTGCACGTGTAGAAGCGCTAGCTAGTACTCTTGGTTATGATAGAGCTTATGCAATTAATAGTAGTGGTAGAAGTGGAGGCATTGGAATTTTCTGGAATAATACATTGGACGTTGAAATTTTGGGTGACTCGATGTACCATATTGATGCTAAGATAACTGAAACAGGCATCGATCCGTGGAGGCTGTCCTATTTTTATGGGGACGCTCAGACACAGTTGAGGCACCAAACATGGGACCTCATGAGAGGTATGTGCAGTTTGAGCACCCTGCCATGACTATGATAGGAGATTTTAATGAGGTGCTAAGTCCGGAAGAACACCAAGGAGTTGCTACCGAAGTAATACACAGATACAAGGCTTTAGAGACGCTGTTGATGATTGCATGCTTATGGATGTTGGCTATCATGGGAGGTTTTGGAGTCACCGGAGGAACTTATACTCGGGTGCGACTGGATCGGGCTCTAGCAAGTGCAGATTGGATGACCAGGTTCCCAATGGCAGAAGTGACACATCTATCAGCAGCTACATCTGACCATGGCCCAATATTGCTGCTTACTCAGGTCGGACAGCGCCAAGGTGTACCAAAAAGAAGCTTCAAGTATGAAACATTGTGGGAAACACATGAGTCCTGGAGAGAGACCATAACAACCATGTGGAGCTCGGAAAACCCGGCGAATAATATTGAGTCCTTGAAGCAGAAGTTGGCTGCACTATCTCAAGACTTAGACTGGTGGAACTTTAATACTTTCGGCAGTGTCAGAAAGGAGATCAAGCGCATCAAGCTAGAACTGGAACAGTTGAGGGATGACCCGTTGCGTGACAGACCTAGCCATCGGGGGCTGAAACTGAATGAGAACCTGGTAGAATTGTACCACCGCGAGGAGGTAATGTGGAGACAGAGGGCCATGATAGAGTGGCTAACAGCAGGGGACAGGAATATCGGATTTTTCCATATGAGGGCTAGTCTCAGGCGTAGAAAGAACATGATTAAAGTCCTCTCAAATGCCTTGGGGGTGCAGGTTGATGATCCAATGCAGCTAAAGGCCATGGTCCAAGAGTTTTATGAAAGCCTATATACCACCGAAGGGGTGCATGACATAGAAGAGGTGACGAACCATGTACCTTCCAAGGTAACTCCAGAGATGAATTCAATCTTGTGTGCACCATACACACGAGAAGAGGTGAAAGTCGCTCTCTTCCAGATGTTCCCGACAAAGGTGCCTGGGCCTAATGGATTTCCAGTTCACTTTTACCAGAGGCACTGGGATCTGTCTGGAGATGAAGTAACCACTGCTGTGTGATACGTCTCCAACATATCTACTTTTCCAAACATTTTTTCCCTTGTTTTTTACTCTAACTCGCATGATTTGAATGAAACTAACCCGGACTGACGCTGTTTTCAGCAGAATTGACATGGTGTTATCTTTCTGCAGAAATAAAAGTTCTTGGAATGACCTGAAAATCAACGGAGATTATTTTTGGAATATATAAAAAATACTGGCGAAAGAATCCACGTCAGGGGGCTCACACCCTGTCCACGAGGGTGGGGGCGCGCCTACCCCCTGGGCGCGCCCCTGCCTCGTGGGCCCCCTGACGCTCCACCGACCTCAACTCCAACTCCATATATTCACTTTTGGAGAGAAAAAAAATCTGAGAGAATGATTCATCATGTTTTACGATACGGAGCCGCTGTCATGGTTCTAAGTCTGACACTAGTGTAGGGGGGTAAGTATGGAGAGGCAAAATCTTAGCTGTGGAGAAGTCGTAAGAATGCAAGGTTTACGAGTTCACGCCCTTCTTGGAGGAAGTAATAGCCCTACGTCTCGGAGCCCGGAGGCGGTCGACTGGATTAGGTGAGTGTGAATTACCGAGGTCCGAACCCTTGTCTCAGAGGAGGGGGGTGGCTTATATAGAGTGCGCCAGGACCCCGGCCAGCCCGCATTACAAAGAGTTCAATGTACATTAAGGCAGGGCGTTACTGGTAACGCTAGTAATAAAGTGCTATGATGACCATAAAAGCTACTTAATGACCGACCGTTAGCGTGCGGAGTGACTTTAGGTCTCCTGGCCGTCGAGTGGTTGGATCTTGGTCGAGTGATTGCTTCTTGGTCAAGTGTCTTCGAGTCTGTCGAGTGGAACACCTCCAAGTCGATTGAAAGGTGATTTCTTCTAGAGATGTCCTTGGGTAGGG
>NW_024115099.1:0-16332 GCF_003073215.2 Triticum urartu | reverse complement strand
CCTACTCCCAGAGGGAGTAGGACTCTCCTGGCGTGCCTCCTATGGCCGGCCAGCCTCCCCCCTTCTAGTCCTTTATATACTGAGGCAAAGGCACGCTAGAACACACAAGTTGATCCACTTGATCTATTCCTTAGCCGTGTGCGGTGCCCCCAGCCACCATAGTCCTCGATAATACTGTAGCGGAGTTTAGGCGAAGCCCTGCTGCTGTAGTGCATCAAGATCGTCACCACGCCGTCGTGCTGATGGAACTCTTCCCCGACACTTTGCTGGATCGGAGTCCGGGGATCGTCATCGAGCTGAACGTGTGCTCGAACTCGGAGGTGCCGTAGTTTCGGTGCTTGATCGGTTGGATCGTGAAGATGTACGACTACTTCCTCTATGTTGCGTCAACGCTTCCGCAGTCGGTCTGCGTGGGTACGTAGACAACACTCTCCCATCTCGTTGCTATGCATCACATGATCTTGCGTGAGCGTAGGAAATTTTTTGAAATTACTACGAATCCCAACAGATGCGTGTGGAAAAAGAGAGCTCCAATCTTTGTCCGCAACCCCCCGGTCAATTCTTGCTTTCACATTGGCCTTCCCGCTTTGCTTATTGTCATAGGTCCACTTCGGACCTTTGAACCCCAGATCCAGTAATCCACAATCAGCTAGGCATTCTCTGAAGTTTTCCATATTTCTTTCACTTCTTTTGGTTTTGAAAATGTGTTCATGCTGCCAAGTCGTCTCATTAAAGTCTCCTATCATGAGCCACGGTTCACTTGACATGGGCCTAATTCTCCTTAGTAGCTCCCACATGTGGTGCCTCTCACATGCTTTAGGTTCCCCATAGACAAAGGTGCCCCGCCATTGATGGCCATGGGGATTAAGACGGATCAACACATCAATATAACGCGGGCCAACATCGAGTCTTTTTATTTCAACATGCTCATCATAGAAGAGAGCGATACCTGCACCTTTGCCTTTACCCACATGGGAGATGCAATGCTTGAGACCTAGTCTCCTACGCAACTTATTAACATAGTCCTTGCTTTTCCTAGTTTCCGAGACAAACACCAAAGACGGGCGATATGTGCGCACCAAGCACACAAGCTCCTGAACTGTCCAGGGTTGCCCAAGGCCCCGGCAGTTCCAGCTGATAATTGTCATGGCTCCTGGTGGGTGCTGTCCGTTGCACCCACCAGTTGACCGAGAGCCCCTGGCTTGGTTGCTTCCTGTCCGCCTTTCTTACCATTGTCATTATCCTCCTTTGGTTCAGTACCCCCTTTCTTCTTTTTACTCTGTTTAGGACCAGAACCCTTCTCTGGAGCATCAGCGTTATCAGTCCCCTTCTCTTCAGTAGCATCTCTCTTGCCTAGGATTGAGCCTGCAGTAGTTAAGCCTCCTCCACAGCCCTTGCTGATCGCCTTTTTGCGTTTGCTTCCCAAACCTTTTCCTGCAAGTTTCCCACCAGAGATGCCCATATTGTCTGTCAATGTTTTAGTCCCCAGCACCATCAACTGCGACGCCCCAGTCAACAGCTTCGTGGCCAGGTCCCCTTCTTGCGGTTCAGATTTGTTCTTCTCAGGGCTGCCATCTTCTGCTTGGTTCAGGGTCTTGCTCCGAACAACTACAGCAGTGATCCCCCCACTTTTGACTGTTTCTCATCCACGACAGTATCAGCCGCAGCAGCGTTGTGCGTCCATGTAGCATCACCCTGCACCGCTACCTCGGCCAGGGGAAAGCCATCTCGGTGAAGGGGTTCAAAGCCAGGAGGGAATTTCGGGCCATGAGGCTCACCCCTTGCTGCATTTCCCATCGGTGTGATGTCTGAAGGTTGGCCCCGTGGGGTTTTGTCTCCATCAGACATTGCTCCAGTCTGAATGATATTCGCTGCTATTGCATCCTTCGATTTCAGTGCTTCGGCAGGGCCCCCATTTCTTCCCGCGTCCAGGCAGAGAGTGCTTACAGCCTCAATGGCTTCCTGTACTAGAGGGTCTGCCAACACCTCCTCAGGAACCATTCCAGGCCTTACCACCAGTGACCTTTTGGTGGCCTCAACTGGTGTTCCTTTGGCCTCTGAGTCAAAGAGGAGGAAGCGACGGGCACTGCTCGCCTCTGGTACAATGACTCCACCCCTACTGCTACTCCTCTTAAATGGGGATGCGCGCATTGCTGCCGAGTATCTCATCTCTTGGAGATCTTCGGGCAGCTTACAATCGCGCTGACTGTGACCTAGATGACCACATGAGCTACAGAACCTAGGAAGCCTTTCATACTTTACATTCAGCTCATACCACTTCCCCTCAGCACTATCATATGACTCCAACTTGCTACGGATAGGTTCATCGACATCATGATTAACACGAACTCGCATGTAGTTACCCCATATCCTGCCCTCACTGTCTGCGTCCACTTCCAGCACCTCGCCGAGCTCAGCGCCGAGTTCACGAGCCACCGATTCAAAAAGCATGATCGGTGGGGCATCATAGATGCGAGCCCACATTGCCATGTGGGCAACCTCCACGTCTCCCGGCCGTGCGCTCCCGTCCACAGCTACCATGAGGAAGGCGTCGCCCTTGTGCGTCCAGGGGCCGTTGTTGAGGATGAACCGAAGGTCCCCCTCCCGCTCGAACTCGAGGAGGAAGCGGTTATTCTTCATAGGTGTGTAGTTGAGGCGCCCACGAAGCCCCCACTTGCTCTTGAGCTCGTTGAACAAGCCCACGAAGCCGAAAACCTGCACAGAGAAGAACAGCCCGACGACTATCCACCTCGAGCGCATTGCCGTCCTCTCTCTGGCCAGATTCAGCTGCACAACATTTGGCGCCTGTATTTCCATGCTGACAGGAAACACAGGAGCCACAACCTGCTCCCTTTCATCATACCTTGCTGCTTGAATGCCGGTCACCCCCTGGCCAACGGGGGTACGGAAGCCATCGCCCCGGCCCCTGGATGAGCCGCCCCGGAGTAAGGGACGGTGCCCCATCCCTGGCTTGCCATTGGAGGTGACCTCCTCACTCGCGTCCATCACCGCCTTGTTCTTGCGTTGGTCCTGGCCAGCCATTGCAGACAGGGGGTTGGTTGTGACAGCTCTTCTCGCAGATTGTGTGATGGACGACTCCTCTTCATGCACCTTTATACTCATGGAACCTTGCTTTCCTTGTGCCTGAATCGGTTGATTGATCGTATGATGCGATTCCCCATCAGCCCCGGATCCCCTCCCCTCCCGTGGGTGATTTCCTCCCTTTCCTTTATCAGGCGGATCTGCTCTCCACAAGGGATCACGATCGTTTCCTTCTGATTCTTGATTCCCAATCGAGATACCAATCCCCAGATCCTGCCTTAGCAGCTCCATCCTGGCTTTGATTTTGACAATGCCCGAACAAAAGGGATCCCGATCTCCTCTGATCTGTTGCCGGACAAGACTATTCTTCTTCTCTTTTTCTACCAGCTTTCGGACCGAAGCCCTCGCCCTGATCCAAGTCTCCCGCAGGCCCAGGGGATCATTCCGATCACAGAACCACTCCTCGCTACTAGCGGAGATTTCCTTTCTCGCCGGATCCGATAAATCCGCCGCACGCCCCTGGGTGGTGGCAATGGCAGGCGATCGCCTCGGTATCGCCCCAGCAGGGGCTCCGTAATTAACGCTCATTTCTGGTTGTATTACTTGTTAGAATAAATTTGAGGACACTGTTGATCTACCGAGGACCAAGCAATCACACAAGCACGACACCGATATTTGTTAACGAGGTTCACCGATATGGCTACATCCCCGGGGCATGACTACGGGCGCTCCTCCCCATGACATCGGTACAATACCGCACCCCGGCAGCCCGGGCGCCGGCACACGCCGCCGGTTCCCCTCGCGTGCATGTGCTATTATGTTAGCATAAGTTACATCGTGTGTGTACCCCCACTATATATGAGAGACCTAGGATACAACTGTCTTACTTGGACACGACTCTATATCCTGTCTACACACCGTACGACTCCAAGTCCAATTATAACCTAACTTGTACAATAATATTCGACACAATTCTAACAGTCCTTCGCATCGTTCCTACGCCCATTTTAAAACGAAATTCAAGTCAATCCCCAAACCCAAACGCGGTTCTGCAACACGCCGAATTGCTGACGGCAGCAGACCAGCACTCATTCTGGAGTATACTTTCTGTAATTAATTAGAGCTGATCTCTATCTGAAAATGTTATCGCCAGCGCCGTGGCCGGCCGACAGTGACCTCAACGGCTGTGAACTCTCAAGCCTGACGGCTCCTGCTGGGAACCACACCTTTCTTTCAGGAGACACGGCATGGATCCCATCCGATCGACATGGTCGCTGCGTCCCCTTCAAAATTTCTTTCTTGGATAGGAAGTGGACGACTTGTCAACCGGGGCGGTGACTTTTCTGGACGTTGGAGCCGTTGGGTTTGTTAGTGGACGGTGGTTAGTTTAGTTGGTTGGTGTGCTTCATTGGACAAGTTCTTAGGATTCTACAGCCAAAAGAAAGAAATGTTCTTAGGATCTTATATACTCCCTCAGTCCCGTAATATAAGACGTTTGTAGAATTCAGCATAACTTACAAAAATGTGTTATATCGTGGGACAGAGGGAGTATTTGCCAACCTGATTATTGCAAATTTAGATGTTACATCTAAAAATTAACTGAGAACTTGTGCAGTTTATAAATCGTCTCCTGCAACCAACGACCACACATATACGAACATGTACGCCTCGCCACAAAAAAAAAAGTGTGACCAGGGCTCCTCCATATGGCTTCAACCGCCGCCTGTTCCCCTTGTCTCTGGATGCCTTGTCGCGTCGACAACGCGTGTGCGTGTGTGTGTGTGTGGGGGGGGGGGGGGGGGGGGGGGGGCTAGTCAGGGGTGCTTGTGTACTCTTTGGTCACCATAGGTTTAGTTAGGGTTAAGTCTTAACACTCCCTCCGTTCCTAAATATTTGTCTTTCTAGAGATTTCAACAAGTGACTACATACGGAGCAAAATGAGTGAATCTACACTCTAAAATATGTCTATATACATCCGTATGTGGTAGTCTATTTGAAATCTAAAAAGACAACTATTTAGGAACGGAGGGAGTAGTTATCTAGTTGGCGGTGGTGAGGTGATGGCGCGACAAGGAATAAGGCCTCTGTGGTGCCAGCGGTGCGGCAGGGCAGAACACCACGCATACAAGGTGGTTGTCCGGTATAGGGTTTAGGTTTTTTTTGTTAAACGGTGAAAATATCAACCTTTTTATGTAAATTATAACCAAACTTGCATGAAATCCATCGTGTTTGAACGAATTTCGTCCGATTAGTTTGAATTGTTGGAGATGCCCTAACAACCTTTTTTATTGAAGGAGTAATATTAGAATGAAGATTCATCCAGCCTTTTGAGTGTTATAGTAGTTGCCAATTGCTTAGTTGGAAGGTTAAATGACATGCATTGATTATTCTAGCTTAATAAGATCTATATGTGTGCTGGTTGCACCGAGAGATAGATTGCTTTAGCTGTACATAATTTGCATCCACCAAGTTGTCGATTTTTGTGTAGAAACTTGGATCTTAATGATCCCCTCAAGAGATTAACAGAATGAATGTAGGTGGCAGGGATTCAAAGAGATAGAAGGAAAGGGAATTATGGAGATTGGGGGAAACCCAATAGGGGCCTTCTAGTCGACACCTTATGCGTTGGCTAGGAGATCCACGCGCTCGGAATTTTGGGTCGGCCCAATAAAACACGACGTGGTTGCTCGCCCAAATCACGTGCTGGTTCGCTCAACAACAAAAAAGTCCGTGTACTGGTTTAACTCAAAAAAGGATCACGTACTGGTTCAACTATTGACTATTTAGAAAAATAAAAAATAGCAAAAAATAGAAATAAATGAATTCAAAAAATGTTCATGTATTTTGCTAAAAAGGTCATGAGACTTAAATAAGGTTCGTCAATTTTGAAAAAGTTCATTGAACTTAAGAAAAGGTTCACAAATTTTAAAAAGTTTATCGATGAAAAAAGTTCATCGATTTTGAAAAAACAATATATATAGTTTTTAAGAAAAATTCATCAATTTTCAGAAAATTCACCGAAATATGAAAAAGCTCATAAAAATATTTAAAAGTTCATCAAAGTTGAAAAAAAACATTCATTTTTTAAAAGAGATCGTTCATTTGAAAAGAAGTTTATCAAATTTGAATAAGGTTGTGTGTTTGTGAAAAAAGGGAAAGATAAGTAAAAAAAGAAAAAGAAAAAGAAAGGAAAAAGAGTAAAGGAAACAAATAAAAATAGAAAGAGAGAGAAAAAACGAACAGAAACCAGTCCAGAAAAAAAACCCGACTGGGAAGAATCCCAAAACCGGAAATAGCCCCCTCCGGCTGAACCTAGATGGGCCGGCACATCTCCGAACGCTTCAGGCGCCAGTTAATGAAATGCACTTTATCTGCGGCAAAATGCTGCTGGTTCGCACAGCCGAACAGCGATCAAACCGCAGATGGGCCAGCGCAAGTAGTTAGGATCGATATTTTGTTTGTTCTCTTCGCGTTTTTTTATGATTTTTTCTATTCCCTCAATTCATAGGTTTCATTTTTCTTTTTCTTAAAAAATGATTTTTTATAATTCTAAAATATAGATAGAATTTTCAAAAAAATTGAACATTGTTCCGAATTACACAATTATTCGTATTGCCGATAAATGGTCATATTTTTTCAATCATTGTGCACAATTTTTCTAAAATATGTTTATTTTCAAAAATGCACGCAAATAAAAAATGTGCATCTTTTCAAATATTGTTTGGAGTTTCAAAAAAATTTCCTGTTTTAAAAAATTGCTCACAGATCAACTTTTCCCTTTTCCAAAATTTGTTCGGAATTTCAAAATGTTCATGTTTCCAATTTTTCTTCAAAATTTCAAAAACACGTCCCTGTTTTTTAATTCACATATTAAAAATGTTTGATATTTCCAAAAAAATAAATTTTCATGTTTCAAAAATATTTTACTTCTAATAAACACATGTTTGAATTTTCTTTGAATGTGGCTAGTGGTCGGGAGGACCTTTGATCACAGGCGGGCTACTTTTTGGGACTGTTCAATGCTAGTACAACTAGCTACTAGGCCGGCCCAGTCGAGGGAGCCCCATGTGTGGCGTGGCTTGCCTAGGTTGGTACAAGAAAGGACTCTAATATGTGTTATATCGCTGCCAACATGGATATTTTTGGTGGTTTTACAGTTTTTGCCTTTTCGAGCTTGAACAGGTGCAGTATATACGAGCGGCCCGCAAATTGCCCCTTCCACCGCTATATATATGGGGTGGGGCGTTTTATGTTCCCGTCTCATATCCCCCTCCCCCTCCGCCACAATCCGCCCTCCTTCGATATCTCTCTTCATTTCTCCGGCAAGTGATTCAACACGTTTTTTACCCTTTCTCGAAGATCCATGGCCGATGGTGCACGTGGGCGTGGGGCCACGGTGATCACCGCTGCACAAGCGCACCTGGCACGACGCGGAGGCCGACAGTTCCAGTTGTGCATGTGTTGAGTCGTGGCAACCGAAGCAGGCGCGCGAGCGCCTGTCCCGTAGCGGCAGCTGGGACGGGTGGGCCCGCTTCAAAGAGCTTGATGTGGCCCTCTACCTACACGCGAAGAGGTGTACGGAAGTGGATCAAGAGCTCTTTGACGCCTAGTGCGCGGTGGCGGCTAGAGAAGAAGGCATCGACGAGCGTCTCGCCGCCGCCGCCAAGGAAGAGCATGCCTACGCCCATGCTCTCCGAAGGTCGACAGAGTTCTACCTCGGCGTCCAGCCATGAGCCGGCAATCCCTAGGTTTAAATTAGTTTGAACCATGTTCTTATGCAATGCGTAGCATGATAAACTCCGGTGGTGAACTTTGTAGCACGAAACTGATTTTAAATTTGCATTATCGTTTTAGCATATCTGTTCTGCCGTGTCTTGCACGCAAATTCGTTTGAGAGCATACCGCAAACAAAATTTACGTTACACATTTTTAGCAGATTTGCTAGGGTTGCTCTTACAACTCTAGAAGAAGCAACAATTGCCGTCATAGTACCAGCACTCGAGTGGCTATCTGATGGTTCAAAACCTTCAGAAATGAACGCCTTGCAGTACATAATCAGGAGAAAGCGCCAGCGCATAATTCATATACTCCCTTCGTCCCAAAATTAATATAAGTTGAGTCATTTATTTTGGAACGGAGGGAGTATTACGAAACAGACATTACTGAGACGTATATGTAGCTCTGCAATAGTCGCAGCAGCAGCAACAACACATGCTTGAGGCAAAGTCCTCGTCCTTTTTCTGCCAATACCAATATAACTGTATATACAAATTATTATGTTCCTGTAAGTTACCTGACCTTGAATTAACTACACACCGCAACGCTAATAAACACATTGGGTGGGGTAGACAGCCAAATTAACCACTACAAACCGAGACATATACATGATGATTATCACTTTTCACACATATCAATCTCGACCCTACCCAAGCTAAAAACCCTAGCTATGTTTCTATTAGCTGTGTTTCTTACCACCCCTTTCTTCGTCGTTCTTCACCTTATTTTCTGCATGAAGTACTAGGGCACCGCGCCATGCCCCCATGCATGCCCTTGCACCCTTATGCGAATTGGCAACCTTCGCCAATATATCATATTTACACACACTCCACCTACATTATTGTGTGTATGTATATGTATATATATACAAGTATATATACCATGCATGCTATAGCTAATACCTAGCTAGTGATCTTACTAACTGGATCACTTCACTACTCAGTCCCAAGTCCCAACCAGACACACATTGCATTGCAATACCAGTAGTAGCATTGTCACTTTTGGTGTAGAGTGGTTTCCACCGGAAGTCTAACCGTAGAATGGGGCGCGGTGGGGGATGCCCTTCCTCCTGGACGGCCTGCACCGGCTGATTGGCGGCGTGGTCGGCGTCATCGGCCGGGTGTTGGACTTGCTGCCCTCGTCGTCGGACCACCGGACGCCCCTGTCGAACCGCCCGAGCTCGAACCCGGCCCTCCGGAGCTGCTTCCTCGGGCTGAACGAGTCGTCGTCGGAGCCATACCCTTCTCCACCGGAGTCCTGGCTACGCTTCGGCCGGATGGCGAATGTCAAGGTCGGGTCCCACTGCATCCCCCCGAGCTGAAAAACCACACAAACGCCAGGAACAAGTACGCGTCAGTGAATGAAGCGACCACAAGTAAAATCACGGCACTAATCAATGTAGTCTGAATGCACACGACAGTGTTTTCAATTTTCCATGGCCACATGGGTAGCTTTCAAAGGAAACGGGGAAGTGAGCTGACGAAGACTTCTGAAAAAACTTCATGATGTGCTAGCCATTGTTATCCACCTGTCGTCGTTGCACTTAGTGAAACCCCCGGGTACATACATCATCCCCTTGTCCCATTGACACCGACTAGTTTTTATAAATTTATGGAGCTTGCACAAGTAGTTACCCTACCTGCCCCTAGTGACACTTTTCAATTTGGATCAAGGCAACTGAAGATTCTGAGCAATCGCCCGGCACACAATGAGATGAACATTAGCTAGTCATCCATCCTCTCCACTGAAGAAATGTGTGAAGATGATGCGATGATTTTTTTCACATTAAAAAAAGTGAAGCAAATGAATGTAACTTTCTAGGTAGCAACTTCCAGAGAAGAGATGATGTTATCATAACTCACATAGACATGAACGGTATCTAATCAGAAAAGGTATCAATCCCTTCTCATTCTTCCTAGTCCCTAGGTATGGCAAACTTGCAAACCAAGAACACCTAAATTTGCAGCATTCACCATGCATATCCGTGGCTAAATATATCCAAACCGGACCAGACAAACACATGACAGGCGCATGATTCGGTAGAGCATCGCCTCGGAGAAGTCAACTTTATCTGGATAACGCGCACCCTCTCTTTTCCGAAGCGAAAGGGGGGGTTAATTAACTTGGCAAAAGATAATGCGTTCGCCTCTGAAAGAGCAAACAAAAGCAAGCCTATCATGGCTGAAAGATCCGGAGATGATGTCTCAACACTACCTACTCCCTGAAAGCAGCCTTTACCTAAATGTATTACCTTAGCTTCAACTCCTAGGGCCGGGCACTTCTCAACATATATACTAATGCTCACTGCCATTTGCAGCCATATGGATATAAATTAGCTGACAGTAGATATTTTCTTACCTCTTGACTGGTTACATATAGACAAGGAACAAGTTTTTTTATAGATAATGCTAGAAGAGAGCGGCACACACAGCCAGCATAAAAGGCAATTTCAGGTTATGATTTGAAGGACACCAAACAAACAATATAGTATCATCTTTTCCGGCAAAATTCATACTGGTCCATGTCCTCTATTGCTCGGATCGATGGAAACGGATGAGCAGGCCGGCTAGAACAAGACATACATATAGACAAGTGGACCCATTTCAGGCGCATTTAACGGCAACGCGAGCCCCGAAGTTGAGAGGGGCAATCACTGGGATGGAATGCCACAGGATTGCAGTCCAAGATTAGAAGAAAACTTCCTCAAAAAGATTGGTAGCAGGCGAAAAGAAAGACCGAATAACCTTACCATGCAAGCTTGATCCGGGGCAGTTATACTGAACCTAATGACTGACTGGCTATGCTTGACAGGGCCTTAGTTTCTCCGTCAAGCCGGCTCGGTTAAGCTCTTTTTTATGTAGTCCCCGGAGAGAACAAAAGGTGTCTGAGGTTGTTGGTTGGTGCATATCTGTGTGGTCCAAGCTAATCCCGGAAATATAACAAGTCACTATATATAGGCAGCTAGCTTAGCTTAGCTTGGCTTGGTTTGGTCGCTGTTTTTGCAAGGGCATCAATCCTCAGCCTTCACTCCAAGCCCTCCTCTCCCCCAAGGCAAAGCAGTGCCTAGCTTAGCTTGGCAGGGGACGGAAGCAAGAAAAGCAAGATAAAAACGTGCTTGCGCCGCTGCATGGCACTACGCTGCTACTAATACAAAACACTCCAGTATAAAGATGCACTATTCTCAGGCTTAGTGCCGGCCAATGCAGTTGGTAACAGCGGTGGTCACTTGCTTGGCAGGGGGCCACGAGATCGCACGGCGGCAACCCCCTGGAGAATGCTAACAACTTATTCGCAAGTTGATGCTGCTTTGTGTGCGCAAGTTCACTCACCACCACTAGAGCACACCCCTTTCTGCGGTAGGATACGGCTGCTTTTCTCCCCCTCGCGTGGCGTGGAGCCGTGGACACTCGGCGCGCGCACGCGTGCACGCTAGCTATGCCACTCCCTGGGTAAACTGAACCCGCACCGCGCACCGGGCCATCATCAGAGCCGACATGCACAGGACTGTACTACAGGAGAACACCGCATTGCACTCGGGTTGCCGTTGACCCCCACCGCATGAACAGAAGCTTCCTCAGACATATTTTGGATTCTGGTCCTAAAGAATGGTTTTCAGGGAGAGAAAGAAAATGGAGAATTTGCGCTGTGGCAGACATGGGACTGTAGGCTGGAACTTGTAGGAGACGGAGGAAGAAGAAGAGATGAGAAAGAGTGGCTAGAGTACTCACCTTGCATCCGAGGGAGCAGAAGCGGAACGAGTCCGGGAGGCTGCGGCAGCAGATCTCGCAGGTGTTGGTGACGCCCTTGCCGGGCCTGGCCTGCGGCCGGCCGTTGAGGAACACGATCTTGGCGCTGTTGATCACGTACGTCTGCACGTGCGCGATGTCGATCAGCTTCCCCACCTCCGACACCCGGATCACGTTGTGGTACGACGAACGACGTATCTGCACTCCCCCCATGTCCACCCATCCATCCATCAGAATTCATTCACATGCCACCACACACAAAACACAATCCAGCCATGGATGATTTGGTTAGAGCGGCGCGTACCTGGACGACGTGGTGGTCGCGGTGCGCGGGGACGCAGTAGGAGCAGAGGGCGCCGGCGGCGGCGTTGCAGCCGAGGCAGAAGAGGTTGCACTCGTTCTTGCTCAGGTCCGGGTGCGCGGGGCAGGGCACGAAGAAGCTCGTGCCCAGCAGCGGCCGCAGCCACGGCGGGCCCAGGTCCTCCTCCGACCGCACCATGGGGCTCTGCTGCACGCTCACCATCACCTGCACCACATCTCCACGAGGGACACACGCAATACAACAATTGATTAACCACACCGTCCAAGAACAAAATGCAACTCCCTACTAGCCTCGTGCTAGCCGCCACGAGCAGCGGCAGTGGTAGTACAGATTAATAATCCGCCAAGAAGAGAACTTTACCATGTCACCGCCAGACGGCGCCCTCCGATCTTCTTCCAGGGTCACCGGATTGATCAGCTCCTGCAGCGGCAGACCAGGAAGACGACGACGCCGAAGAAGAAGAGACAATCAATCTGCCAGCCGAACAAAGCATGCCCGAGATGAATGCAGAAGCAGGGGGAAAAAGCAGTCGTGACGCGACGGCTCCATCACGGCCGGGGGCCCCGATAACAACAGTATTAACGAGAATCAGCCGTTACCTGGTCGACGGGCGGGAAGAACCGAGGAAGGTCGGAGTAGGCGACGGCGGCGGCGGCGGCGGCGGCGGGAGGTGAGGAGGGGATTGAATCCTGTGCACTCGGGGCTTCTGGAGATCGAAGGGGACGGAAGCGGTGTCGTGTGATCGTATATATCACAGGAAAGGAAGGGAAAAAACACGGAAATATATTCCAGGAGCGGTATTTGTATATGGACACGGATATATATCGACGGGCGCGACGGATGCCTCCCCTTTCCCTCCTCTTCTCGACAAGGAGATGGAGAGGGACGGACGGACGGGGGGAGAAACAACGAAAGAAAAAAAAGGCGAAAACGGAGCGGTGGAGGCCGATGTAAGGCGGTTTGGGTTTGCATCAGAGACGTGTCCGCGGTTCTTTCCTGTGATGGCTAAAGCTCCCAAAAACAAATCGCCTTTTTCTGTTTCCCCACCCATGCTTTCACGTAATCGCGCAATTCTCCGGCAACGGCTCGGTTTTACTTTGGTTTGTTTATGAATGAAAAAAATATTCTCACTCGGATATTCATGAATGAAATGCGCACTATGCCGTCGTCCTCCCTTTTCCCCAACCATACCCGTCTGAACCCTAGGAGAGGGGCAAGCTCTGGCTTCCTTCTCCTCCATTGGCTCTGCCGGTGTGATAGTGCGGGGAGGCCACAATCATCCACAGAAAATGTGTGTTATGTCGTTCTTTTCCCTTTTGCTCAACCGTTCCTCT
Source organism: Triticum urartu (assembly GCF_003073215.2). Taxonomy (NCBI): domain Eukaryota; kingdom Viridiplantae; phylum Streptophyta; class Magnoliopsida; order Poales; family Poaceae; genus Triticum; species Triticum urartu. The sequence goes on along the minus strand of NW_024115099.1, from coordinate 3,112 downwards.
TCGAACCCTAAGAGCCATTCTCTGGCCGGTAAGTCGCCAACATCCTCCTCCTTTACTCGCTTTGCTAATGTGGGAGTGCAGAGAGGCCCTCATCTACAAGATGGTGTTGTAGTTTCTAATGTTTGGGGGGCTCTTAGGTAGGGTTTCGTTGTTCATCGCTTCAGCCTTTCGACGATGGTGGTGGCAAAGCTTAATAAAATATTCTTTGACAACGTGTTGCTGGCGGTGCTGGTTCGGCGAATGAGGTTTCCTCATGTCTTCCCATCTTGGCGGTGGTTGGTTTCGGCGGCGTCGATGGCATATTTAGTCAGTGAGGTTTATGCTCATCGGCGTTTGTTGGCACAACGGCGACAAACGGCTTACCTTTGAAGTTTGGTATTCACGCCTCGTCTCTCACACGTCGGCGCCACATCCGACGTTGGCGTGAGACCCATGAGAAATAATTGTGGTTTGTCTCTTGGATCCGTGGCTCTTCTAGTGTGATGGTTTTCTCTTCAAGACGATGATCCGACATGGCGGTAGCCTTCAGAAGTTTCCGTCTACATCATCAACAACAGGCTGGATCCAACGACGGAGCGGCGGCCCAATCAGAAGGATGAAAATGGTCGGACCCAGGGGACTTTGATTTGACAAAATCATTTTAGGGGTGTTGTACTGCTGGTTTTTGTTACTAGACCCGAGTGCGGAAAGAAAAAAGATGTATTCTCTAGGTTTATGTGGTTGTGGTCTAATAATAAATTGCTAGCATTAGGTGTACAAATTTAGTTAAGAAATTCACGTTTGAGAGCACAACAATTTTATTTAAGTTTTATAGTAAATCAACTTTATGTAAGTACTCCCTCTGTATAGAAATATCAGAGTGTTTATATCACTACTTTAGTGATCTAAACACTCTCATATTTATTTACGGACGAAGTAGCTTATAAGCAGTTTTCAGACGACCATGAGAAAGGGTTTTTCATAGTCTTAATGGCCCTCAATTAAATAGAATGGCCCTTAATTAAATAGGTGTCCCTTTGCACAAGTACTACATGTGTAGACCATTCGAGGGTTCATTTTGCGATAAGAATATCTTGTGGGGTGTGAGGGGCGAAAGGGAAATGTCATGGGGGATACGGCGTAGAAAAAGAAGAGGGAAACGGATTCCCACGCCGAGCGATACGGGCCGTCCGATGGGGACTCTGCTTTTGCGGGAAGATGGCCGATAGCTGACAGGGACTTTGGTGCTCGATGACGACGGCGCCCAATTAATCTCCTGCCATCCATCCATCCATCCTTCCCTCCTGCTTGGTTCGTGTGTGCGTTCATGTACAGTTGCTTTTGCGCAATCCACCCCAATTTATTACCATTGAAATGCGATCGGGCATCTTGAGCGCCAAGTCATGGTCAAGTTGGATGGGTGGTGGCTATTTCCAGCGACCACTCAGCAATTGTACCTGCGTATTTGTGCTTGGTTTGGGAGCCCCCGTGTCCTTTGGAGAAAGGAACAAGGCTTGGGGAGCGTGTCTTTCTTGTGTTTTGACATGTCTAAACAGTGGGCTTGTTCGCCATGCCCGTCGAAAGCAAGCAATTAATTTGTATATATTTGTAGTATACAGGAATTTTAGTTGTAATCTTGCGGTTGTGCATGGTAATGCGCCTAGCTGGTCCCGCATTCGTGTTTGCTACTTATAGAATTGTTGCATATACATCTTCATTTATTTATTTTTGCGATAGGCATATGCATCTTCATTTATTTTTTGCGATCTCCTTGACGCTATTACTTTGACTTAAGAGATATATGCAAAACTTTGTTTTTGATGAATTTAAAACTGCACTTCTTTTTCCCTGTATAAAAAAGAACTGTCACGGTTGAAACAAAATTAACAAACAAAATTTGCAGGGTTTTCACTGTTTCTTTTTATTTGCGCAGATGCTAAAGAGGGAAAAAAAACATTTTCGAAAAGGGAACCAAAAGCTGTCAAAATGGTACGTGGTAGGATTAAAATCTTTGTTGTCTAAAAATAACGAACTCAATTTTTTCTTTTGGAATTTTGGTGTGCACGTGGCGGCATTAGAAAGATTTGCCACACACAAAAACCGAGAATCTCTAACTCAATTATAACAATTTGCGCATATGTTGAAAGAGTAAACTAAATTTGCAGGGTTTTCATGGAAAGTATTTTTGAACTTCACAGATGTTAAGAGAGAAAATAAATCACCATGTCAAAAAGAAAATGGAAGCTAGAAAATGGCGTGTGATCTTCTATATCTAAATAGTGTTGACACCAGATTTTGGCATGGTTAAGAATCCGGGTTCGTATGCAAAAGTTAGATGCAACACTTCGCGGGCCGGCCCTGAGTGAGAAAGTATTTGGCCTTTGCCGGCTGAATGAAAACTCTTGCCGGGGTGGAAACCTTGTCAGGGAGGAACCCTTGCCGGAGTACAAACCTTGCCGGAGTGAAACCTTGCCGGAGTACAAACCTTGCCGGAGTGAAACCTTGCCGGTGTGAAAGCTTGCCGGGTAGAAACATTGTCGGTGTGGAAAGCTTACTCGGATGGAAAACTTGCCGGGTTGGAGGCTGTGATAGTCAATCGGACGAGAAGTTGAAGATGGGCTCAAAAGGTTATTCAGATGATCTTGGATGGAAAAACGTTCAACATGAAAGTTGTTCGTCTCGTCGAAATGATTGATTTTGATATAAAGATCGTCCCAATCCAAATTCGTATACAAAAGTTATGGCCGCTACAAGATGCTGCTACAGTAGATGGCCGGACACTCCGGAGGCAACACTCCGGAGGCAACCCTCCGGATTCCATATTTTTCTGCTGTAGGCCGGACGCTCCGGGCATGTCCGTCCGGGGTTTGGATTTTTTTGCTGCAGACTTCGGAAAACAGCCAAAAACTCTCTCAAGATGGCCTCTGATCAAAAAACGTTCAACATGAAAGTTGTTCGTCTCGTCGAAACGGTCAAGATTTCTTTTGGGCACGTTTTCATCCAAGATCGTTTACTTCCTCAAAAGTGACCCGCAAGGTGCTGCCAGGTTGTAAACCGAACAGTTTTGGAAAGTCCGGATTCCGAGTTGGACCCAAACTAGGGTTTTGGACGTGAATTCTAACCTTTCCTTGCA
>NW_024115098.1:0-9944 GCF_003073215.2 Triticum urartu | reverse complement strand
TATTTGTGTGATCCTAGTAGAAGGGTGGACAGGGCTGTTCGGCATATGGCTTTCAAATACACAATGAGAGATGATGGTCTCTATCGCCGAACGGTTGATGATGTTCTTTTAAAGTGCTTGGACGAGGACCAAGCGAGAATTGCTATGGGAGAGATCCATGAAGGTATTTGTGGCACTCATCAGTCGGCTCCCAAGATGAAATGGTTACTACGACGTGCTGGGTTTTATTGGCCAACGATGATTAATGATTGCTTCAGATATTATAAAGGGTGTGAAGCTTGTCAAAAATTTGGTGATATTCGGTTGGCTCCTGCTGCTATGTTACATCCCATTATCAAGCCGTGGCCTTTCAGAGGATGGGGTTTAGACTTTATTGGACAAATTCATCCGTCTTCCTCAAAGGGGCATCGGTTGTATTGGTGGCAACTGATTATTTCACTAAATGGTCTGAAGCAGTACCTCTCAAGAACATGACACATACGGAGGTGATTAAATTCATAACCGAGCACATTATTCATAGATTCGGCATTCCTCAAACATTGACTACAGATCAAGGCTCCTCTTTCATGTCACACCAAGTTAGAGAATTTGCCGAATCTTATAACATAAAATTGCTCAATTCATCTCCATATTATGCCCAAGCCAATGGACAAGCTGAGTCTAGCAATAAAATTTTAATCAAGCTCATCAAGAAGAAGGTTGATGATAATCCAAGGAGATGGCATGAGTTGTTGTCTGAAGCTTTGTGGGCACATAGGATCTCAAGGCATGGTGCTACGAAGGTAACTCCATATGAGCTAGTATATGGTCAAGAGGCTGTTTTATCGGTGGAGGTAAATTTGAATGCTTTGAGAATAGCCAAGCAAAATGATTTATCGGTTGTAGACTTTTATAACTTAATGATGGATAACATTGACGAAGTTGCCGATAAACGTTTGACTACTTTGAAGGCCATAGAGAGAGACAAGTTGAGGGTGGCAAGAGCTTACAATAAGAAAGTCAAGTTGAAGAATTTTCAAGTTGATGATCTCGTATGGAAAGTGATTCTACTGATTGGTTCAAAAGATAGAAAATTTAGAAAGTGGTCTCCAAGTTGGGAAGGTCCTTTTAGGATCGCAAGAGTAGTTCCCGAAAATTCATATTTGGTGGAATCCATACAAGGGGCGTTGTTACCTCGAGCTCTCAATGGCAAGTACTTGAAGAAATACCATCCGAGTGTGTGGCAAGAAGCCTAAATAGGCAATGGCCGATACATAATTATCGCCCTAAGAAAAATAAATGGCCGATACATAATTATCGCCCTCCTTAGAACAAACACAGTACAAGTTATTTTTCGGCACACAAGCTTTGCCGAAAAACAGGGGGGCATGTGTTGACACCAGATTTTGGCATGGTTAAGAATCCGGGTTCGTATGCAAAAGTTAGATGCAACACTTCGCGGGCCGGCCCTGAGTGAGAAAGTATTTGGCCTTTGCCGGCTGAATGAAAACTCTTGCCGGGGTGGAAACCTTGTCAGGGAGGAACCCTTGCCGGAGCACAAACCTTGCCGGAGTGAAACCTTGCCGGAGTACAAACCTTGCCGGAGTGAAACCTTGCCGGTGTGAAAGCTTGCCAGGTAGAAACATTGTCGGTGTGGAAAGCTTACTCGGATGGAAAACTTGCCGGGTTGGAGGCTGTGATAGTCAATCGGACGAGAAGTTGAAGATGGGCTCAAAAGGTTATTCAGATGATCTCGGATGGAAAAACGTTCAACATGAAAGTTGTTCGTCTCGTCGAAACGATCGATTTTGATATAAAGATCGTCCCAATCCAAATTCGTATGCAAAAGTTATGGCCGCTACAAGATGCTGCTACAGTAGATGGCCGGACACTCCGAAGGCAACCCTCCGGATTCCATATTTTTCTGCTGTAGGCCGGACACTCCGGGCATGTCCGTCCGTGGTTTGGATTTTTCTGCTGCAAACTTCGAAAAACAGCCAAAAACTCTCTCAAGATGGCCTCTAATCAAAAAACATTCAACATGAAAGTTGTTCGTCTCGTCGAAACGGTCAAGATTGCTTTTGGGCACGTTTTCATCCGAGATCGTTTACTTCCTCAAAAGTGACCCGCAAGGTGCTGCCAAGTTGTAAACCGAACAATTTTGGAAAGTCCGGATTCCGAGTTGGACCCAAACTAGGGTTTTGGACGTGAATTCTAACCTTTCCTTGCATGGAAAGTCCATCCGCCTCTTATATGCCCAAGGGGTGACGGCCGATTGAACAACACACAATCGAACAAATCAATATACTACTTTTTCATCTACGTTTTATCTCTCCACCGTTTTTCTCTCTCGTTCTTCGCTGTTATTCGTGTTTGAGTGCTGCGAATCCCGAGGCTCTAGGGGCGAGCGAATCGACCTAGGGCAGCCCATAGCCGCCGCACTCCCTGACGGGATCCCTCCCGGGGGTGTGGGGTTTTCGGGTCTGCAAAAGCGTCCGTCGACTGTCTTGCGTATCGCGCTGTCGGTCGGGTCTCCTTCGACGTGAGCTGCGGTGCATCACCCCCGGCGTCGAGGGTACACGTGACGTGTTCGCGTGTCAACAAATAGCTAGTCTCCACTAGTAGATTTCTTTTAGCATGTGCGCTTCCACATCACATCAATTATTGATAGACCGTTGGATCGAAACTGTGTGACATCCCCAAGTCATGCATACACTCATAAGTTGCAATTTTGCATTAATGTATCCATGCAAACCATGCCACGTCATCAAGTTATGCATGTCAGATACAAGTTAAACTTTTTTGGGGGTTGAGTTATCTATGCTCATGGACAATATACGACTATATGTGTTGGACGCTTGGAGCAAAAGTGTATGGTTCATGCCTCATTTTTTTTAAGACAACGTCACATTAAGGTTAATTCAAATGTTTTATATTTTAACACATTATTTTGCCACATACTTCACATGCTTTATCTGTCTCTTACATTGCTTTTTCATTAGGTTTATTTGTTTCTAAAACATCTATTTATACGTTTATGTCAACATGCTAATATGCGGGGCATTATCTAGTTCGGCGGCTTCAGTGTGCACCTAGCGGCACAAGAAAGATTTTCCAGAGACACAAACCTGGGAATCTGTAAATCAACTTGTGCCGAGAAGCCATATCAAGGGCAAAAGAATCTCCACAGTATCAGTATCAGTATCAGACGCATGAGGCCAAACCTGGAAAAAAGGGGCCGTGTAACCTGTCCCTTCCCTAACCATCTACTACTTATTATTCTGAGTGTCCGAGTGATGATGATGATGCTCCATTTCCTCTCTTTTTTCTTCTTCTACTACTAGCTTCTTTTTTGTTCTCCGTTTTGTAACGTGCTTTCCCCCATCCGCCTCTGACCTACGCTTGCCTAGCTTGGACGTCACCAAGATAGACGGACGGAGCGGCGATCATCCTCGGTCCCGTTTTGTTCCGTCGCTGGCGATTCTCGACCCCTCGGGCGGCGTCGTCGTCGGACAACTCATCTGTCTTTTCTTCTCGAGGGAGAAGGCCGTGTGTGCTGGTCTCGATAAGCCTACCACCATTTTCCAGGAGCAGGGTCAGATATATACCCTTTTGGAACCGGCGCAAAGGGCCAAGAGAAACCGCAGCGACGGAGCATTTGGGAGCATGCAAACTCTTCCCAAACACGGCCGTGTCCATCCGAACGACAAGGGAAGCCGCGGCACGCACGCCTGTGGGATGTTCCAGAACTTTGGTAATAATTATGTCTGATCGTTTCACTAACATAGAATTTCGGGTCTCCGTCACTGATCTCACACATGGCCTTGTGTGTCCCATTGAAAAGGATTGATATGCTAAATTATTATGCTTCGTGTTCTTGATAAGCATGGCCGGTTCGTTTTTGCGCCTTGTGTGCACACACTTCGCACGCAACGCAAGCATGATGACTCAATAAAATACAACTATATTGCGACTTTGAATCGGGTATCTGCCATCACTTGTCGCGACGCATAATTTTCTCCCTGCCAGATGGTAAAATTCTAGGCCGGATAAGATCTACTCCATCATTTTCTACCGCCCTTCCAGTAATTTGGACTGGGTTGAGGTTAACGGTGAGAATTTGTGGCCAAAAATGATTTCGACACGCGAACACGATAGTTAACCATCCCGCGTGGATTCGTCCCGACCGCCGCCGGTTCCTCTTGTGTCTCGTCTTATTGCCAATATTTGAGGTCGCTACTCGCCAGCCACCGGCGGTCACGAGGCATCTCCTCGCTTGCCCTCACTTTGTCGGCTCTCTTCCTGTCGCCGCTCCAAGGAAAATATAACGTGTGCCGAGAATTGTGTGATGGCGCAGAGATTTGTCGGGAAAATATATCATGTAGGAGCTTTTGGTAGCTTTTGGCGGTGGCTTCGGAGCGTGGCATTTGGATTGTGCTTTTGAATTTCATGGGTTGGATCAAGCGACTATAGATATTGAGGCATCTTCAAGCACTGACCTCATTTTCGGGATGAAATTTTGATTTCGCCTTTCTTGGTTTGATCTGGCAACAATCATGAACATGCATGGGCCATCTACTTCCCGGAGGCATTGTTATCGATGTTCGATACTGGAAATCATGCCAGTCCGACATATAAAGGTATAGTGGTGTCTCGTCACTAGTACCTTCTCTATATAGTAAAAAGTCCCGGTATGATCTTTTTTTTTTGAAGTAAAACATCATCTTTATTTATTAGTAATAATGGTTACATCGTTTATAAAAAAATTTACAATATCGTTCATAGGTTCCTCAAATCAATCCCTTGTCTCAGAAAATTTAGCTACTCTAGCAAATTCATGAGCTACTTTATTTTTCTTCCTATTACAATGTTCAAATCTAACTAACAGAAAATCACAAACCATAAAATAACAATCATCAAACACAGCTACCACCGCTCCTGCTGTATGTCCTCCATTCTTCATCGCGTCAATTACTTTCATATTGTCGGAGTTAACAACAAGTCGGTTGCTTCCCGCCTTTTGTGCAAGTAATAAGCCAAAACGTAGTGCCATGGCTTCCGCTGTTAAAACATCTGCACACCAATCCATCTTCCAATTCCCTCCAACAATAAATCTTCATTTATCATCTCTAAGTACAGCTCCCGATGTGCCTCTAAGCATGTCTTGATCGAAAGAAGCATCGACAATTAATTTCACAAAACCTAGAGGGGGTCTCGTCCATCCCTCTATTCTATTTGTTGCCTTGGAGGATTGGACAATAACATAGTTTGTTGTTATAGCACGGACTCCCAAAATTTGATATGCATCTTGGGTCTTCCCCTGATGGACTAGCGAACGTCTTTCCCATCATAAATACTAGGCTAATATAGCGATCAGTTCGCGAACATTCTGTATGCCCATTGTAGATAGCTCGTGTTCTGGCATAAGAAGTAGAAATTCGAGTACTGCCTCTCCCGCACGATCGACCGGGCAAGCATTTTTAATGGCTTTGTGCAATCCCAGTTTCTCCCACACCTTTTTTGCCTTTTGACACAAAAATAATAAGTGTTTAGTATCGTCATGCCCGTTCGAACATGATGGGCAGGTGGGCGAAACTTTCATATGTCTATTAGCAAGTGTAACACGACACAGGAGGGTCCATGTATGGTCGCCAAATAAAGATCTTCACTTTTGCTGGACAAGATAATTTCCAAATCTTGCTCCAAATAGTATTGACATTTATTCCTTTCATGCCATCTGAGTGTTGCAATTTCCTCCCATGTTGCGTTTTCCATTCCTCCAGATAAGCAGAACGAATCGTGAACAGTCCATTCTTTGTAAAACTCCAAGCTATGAAATCCGACATGTTATACGTGGGGAGGGGGGGTCGTAAGCACCCTCTGGACATCAAATTGGCCATAACGTTTGTCTTACCAAATCTTCATCCCAACAATTGTTGATTGGATCTATAAGATCAGCAACTTTTGTTCCGGTCTGATCTTCACTAGGTTGGTTCCGACATGTCGGTGTACATTGAACATCTCCTTGAAGGCGTTATCTTGAAACTAGCAGTCTGATCGGCAAGGTGAATGTACTAGGTCTTGACTTCACTAGTTGGGCGTGGCTTTGTAGTTGGCGATGTTGTAGATTTTTTTCATTTTTCATTTACTTGTTGTTATGGTTGCTTTGTTTGGGCCACGTTTCGACCATCCATTTGATTTTTGTTGTAACTTAATTTGTCGGTATTAATTCTTTTGGCCTCATCTGAAATGAACTTTAAAAAGTGTGCACAAAGAAGAACACACGAGAAATCTCAAGGACGACGTCACAGAAGACCACACTATTCTTTGACAAGCATCGGCATGACTTTTTAGACTCGGCGAAAGTAACACTCATCTCCTAGCTTATTGGATTAGTTGTGACTGCGAATTTATGGCGCAAAGCGCACTGGTAAAAGCATCATTCATCTCCTTTGTCCTAAAAGACATGACTTTATGCCTATGAAATTTGGCGAAAGCTTGTGTTCCCTTTATGTGTGTTCATTTATGTCCTTTTTTGTCCGCTGTTGAGCTTTTCCGTTCATTCATTTTTAGTCACACGCTATATTGTGTCGAGAAGCATCTAACAAACGCACAACCACGCGTATTTATTAAAAAAAAGACATATATTGGAGAGTAGATTCTCTAAGCTTGGTAACCAACAAAGTCGCTAGACATATGTGTCATCTACCGTTAACGCGATGTTATCAATAGATATGGCGTCTATTATAGAAACGCTGTTATGTCTTGATGAGGCACATGAGGTAAAAATGTGTGCGCTGCTGACCAATGAGTACAACTACGCACAAAAACCCGTCTAATGAGCGAACATATCAATCCCAAAAGTTTTAGGCAAATGCGTTGCCAAAAAGGTGCATCTCAGCTTTGTTGGCTGTGATGCTACATGGTCCATTGTACCATACAAAAGAAAACGGATGGCAATAACGTGAAGGCCCAACACTCGGAAAGTTTAAGCCCATTTGTAGCATGAGCTTACCTTTTCCTTTTATATTAAACATCACGAGCTTAGTTTGTTCCTTGTTGATCTTGAAACATCATGAGCTTTTATTGTTGTTGCGGGGGTTAAACATGAGTGCATCACGAGCTTAGCCTCTTAGGAGAAAAAGGTGAGAAAATGGGCGCCTGATATATAACACAACAGGATGCCCGTCAGAGCAACCTTTTTAGTTTTTACCCGCAATTGCCAACAAAGGGACGTCGCAGGCATCCCAACCCAAAACTAACCCTTCTTGCTGTTGCACCGATCCAGGTGTCCAAGCCAAAGCCGTATGCGCTAACCACGTACGTACTTGTCTGCAATGCTATCTCTATGCCTACGTGTATCAGCTAATGACGACGAAAATTTAGACCTATCTGACATCGGCGTTCTGCGCTCGAGTTCATGATTCAGTCACCGAGTTGATGATGTTTCTGGCTTGGACTCATGGGCACGTGTACCTGAAGGCCGAACTCGGTGACCGGATCACACAGGCCGTCGGCAATCGGCAATCGGCGGTCGGCAGTGCACGCGGACGCAAACGGGGATGCCAGGACAAGTCGGTTTTGCGCTCAGGCGGTTGGTGCTTCTACTGCGCGTTTTTGTTTTGAATTTGGTTTTCGCAGTTGAACACTGTATCGCCGGTAAATACACGATGTGTCTCTGACCTCAAACAAAATATGTTCGGAAAGTCTTTAACACTCCCAGATGGTGCAAACCGAGGTCAGAAGCACCGGATGCAGTTTCTGAAGTTCCTCAGCGGCTCCGGGCACGTGAGCTAATTGCACAATCCCACATGTAGTAGCAGTCCCACACATATGACAGACAGAATGACTCGCTCGTTCAGGGCTTCAGGCATGGTGAAGTGGACAAGAACGCATCACAGAACAGCCCACGTCTTGGATGCTAGACCGTAGGATTTTCTTTTACTTGATGCGGGTGGTCACCGCCCAATAGGATTTTCTTTTACTTGATGCGACGACGCCGGCGTTAAAACTCTGCGGCTCTGTTCTTGCCGGTTGACCGCGTTGGTCTGTGCTATCTCCCTTCCTCCATGGCCCCGTCGCCTTTTGCGGACCGATTTTTGCAGATCGGCCGGCACGGGGAGCACTCCAGATGTGGTCGGGGGTGTGGCACGACTATACTCTAGGAAGCATGCCAGCTTGGTGCGAATCGCGATGGTCCTCGCGCCGCTGCGTGCAGCGCTGCACTTGTCAGCCAGGCCACCCCTTCCCCAATCATGCAACCATGCAGCCGTGCCCATCTCATCTCATCACGCTCCCCTGCCTTCCTTCCCTTTGCCTTTCTAGCTACAGAATTCATGGCACTGCTTGGTGACTTTAGGAGTTTGGCGCAAGAAATTTCAGAGCCATGCTGATCTCCATCACCTTTCACACCCCTGCAACACGAATTTTTCCAATATCCGGCGACAAAACGGCCGATTTATTCAGCTGGTAAGCATTAAGCATGAACTTGGCGATCCAACAAAATTTGGGGCTGCTAGAACAGTTTATACTGTCGCGGCATATATAGTCAACAAAGGAAGCCGCAAGGTGCAACAATCTAATCTTAGAAATGCATCATCATCATCATCGATGAACGAAGCTATCATCAACTTGGTGCTTTAAGCGAATGGAATGCAATGAATTATGACTGAGAACAATTCAACAATGAGATTTACACGGATGAGGATGTCTATCTTCTCTATACAAAATTCTCACCTTTGCAGATTGACACCAGGGTTGTTGCAGTAGCACACAATCTGCCATGCCGTCCGGGTTGCGGTTTCGCTTTCCTCCCATCTCTATCACCTCACAAGCTCCAAATCATGAGCTGTTTGTTAGGTTCACATTCACAACATGAGGGATGCCCCTGCCAAGCTTCATGGACGGCCAACAGGAATGCTATACACCAGTCCGTTCTCTGATGTTTTGTCATGCTCATGCCATATTCACACACCCACATTGCCAATGGTTCTCTTCTCGAACTCCCGCACCGCGTTCGCGAGGCGCTTCATGCTGTCGTCGTGGTACCAGGGCGTCTTCTCGGACCACATCACGCCACCTTTCGGCGGCACCGGCACAAGCTCGCGGCATAACTCGCCGGGAACGTTGATGGTGTTGTGGTAGTGGTAGTACCGGATGAGGTGCTCCGTCTTGTGAGTGGTGTTGCCGATAACGTTCTCGGACATGTGCACGCCCGTGGCGTATGCGTTCTTGGCCTGGATCGCGTACTTCCTGTCGCGCCTCACCCCGGTGATCGAATTCCGGAACACCAGCTTCTCAAACCCCCATTGTCTGCAAAAATGGTGAGCAAGAGGAGTCAGTCTTTCACATATACACCATGCATTTTGACAAATGTAAAACAAGTAACACAACTAGGACTGCATGGAAAATGAAAACCAAGAACACTCAAATTCGTGGTACATTTCAGATATACCACGAATTCGGAATCTTTAGAAGCAACATTATGACCAAATGGGCACTTTTAGTCGATGGAAAATGACACATGAAAGTTCCTAATTGGGTAATTCCAGTGCAAAAAATGTCACATCAACATGCCAAATTCAAACGATGCAGCAATTTTGGTTTGCGAAAAAGGAGTAACATTTGTCCACTAAGCTAAACAAACTCTGTGCAGGAAACGGTCACCTACTTGGAGTAGTCGGCCTCGGAATCGTTGGCGCCCCGCGCGCACAGCCTGCTCGACATGGGGTTCTGCTCGATGGTGAACTGCGTGTAGGGGTCGAGCTCGGCGAGCACGCCGTCGAGCGTCCGGCCGTCGGGCAGGAAGATGTACTCGTCGACGTCGAAGAAGAAGGTCCACCTGGCGGCGTGGCGGTACCGGTGGAGGCAGTCGTTGACGACGAGGAACTGGTTGTGGTACCAGCCGTCGTAGTCGGCCTGGGCGCGCACGTCCTGCAGCGTGGCGCGGCCGGCGCGCACCCAGG
>NW_024115097.1:0-9098 GCF_003073215.2 Triticum urartu | reverse complement strand
CCGCCGGTGGCGGTGGGGGCAGCCTGGAAGCTTGAGAGGTAGGCGCTTGCCATGTGCGCCGTGGGCGTGGGACTGGATGAAAGACGAGTGGTGTGCGTTACAAAAGGATGAGGAACGGAGCTCTGAAAATAAATGATTATCCTTTTTTGTCCAGAGGTTGTATTTTTACCAATACTCTCGTGAGAAATACCCCACAAACTACACTGATCCTAGGCAGGATAATAAAAGGAGATGGATGCCATTTCTTCATCTACAATTTATATTCTCTCTAATTCTACAGTTCATCTACCTGAAGGTGGAACATGAATTTCTCAACTAGATGGAAATCTAAACTGAATTAACCATTGTTAGTTGGGAAGCAGAGTTACAGAATGCAGCAAGGCATGTTTTAAAGTTTTCCAGTTTATATATTCTTAAAAATATGATTTTGGTCCTGCATGCCTCCAAGATTTAGTTCATGGACTGATTCTCCATTTGAAAGCATGAGCATCCTACATTTGTTTTAGGCGTATAAACAATTGTAGGTTAAGCTTCTTGCAAGTAGAAGTGCTCAAGCTCTTCGCCAACTGTGTGCATTGTTTACAAGTTTGAATCAGCGGTTTTTGCTCATTGTTTACAAGATTTATTGTACAATTTTGTTGGAAATGTAAACATTGAACAAATAATTTCCTAATCTGGTGTTTTTGGCAACATGAGAAACTGCACTACAAAGTTGTGGTGGATGCTTGTTTTGGTTGTCCGAACTCAAAAGATGCAGCTTCTGTACAAGAAAACATAATGCCGGAGGCACAATACAGGAGGCAAATACAAATTCAATTAGAGTGTCAAATTGGTCAAAGTGAATGTTGCACATGCTGAACCAAGTTTAGTTCATTACTTCAGGATCAGGGGCAATGCCATCTTCATCCAAAAATTCAGCTCAGGATTACAGGCGACAAAAGAAAAAATAAATCCTAATTGCGGTGAGATTGAACATGACAGCTGCCATTTATTTACCTACACAATGTATTAGTACAATATATATCCTCTCTAATTGACAAAATTAAAATCACCGACTCTACCCGTGTATATCTTGTCATCTGTCTGAAGGTGTACTCGTGTATTTCTTTTCATTTGTCTGAAGGTGTACTTCTCATCTGTCTGAAGAAGGTGAAACCTGTAGTATTCTGTCAACTGCACCATTTCAACCCCAAGCTGAATCAACTAACCGCATTAACGAACACTGCAACTGATAAAAAAACGCGGAGCATCACATTAGCTCCAGATCCTTGGCACTGGCCGCCAACCTCGCGTTCTCACGGTCGCGCTTGAACACAAAGTACAGCGGGGTGTAGAACAGGCAGCACAGACCAAAAGGAACAATCATCATGGTCAGCAGCCCTCTCGAGAGCGCATACGCCCCTGCCACCGACCCGTCCGCTAGATTCACCGTCTTTGCGTTGTAGCCATATACCCTCTCGGTCACCATGCCGACGGCAGGAGCGGCCAGCGAGGAGAAGGAGCCCTCGAACGCGCGGTCAAACGCGTAGATCATGGTGCGGTGCTTGGGAGGGACCACCTCCGCGAACATCGGGTTGTTTGCGCAGGTGGCGCACCAACTTATGGTGAGCCCCATCAGGAACAGCGTGACGGCGTAGCTGTACCAGTAGTCGACCGACTGCGGGATGACCGTGAGGAGGATCCATGTGAAAGGGATGCCCATGAAGGCACTGAACTGAGCACACATGATGCGGCCTGAATCCGGGTAGTGTCTTGACACGCGGTCTGCGATTACTCCACCAAGAAATGACCCACTCGCGCAGCCGATGGCGAATAGGCTGTTTAACCCCGCCGAGCTTTTGTTGTCGAAACCTACGAGGTTTCAAGACTTTGTTAATGTTTAATCCCGAAAGACGTTATTGTCAGTTCAAATATTGAAAATTTCCGTTTGTCTGTATTCGTACCAATTAGCTCAAACCACATTGTGAAGAAAACAACAGCGGTCCATGGCAAGGAGCCGACTACGCCTTGCAGGACGATGATTTGAAATGTCCGCACTTTCATGACAGATCTTGCTGTTATCCATGAATCCTTCCAGATGGACAGTGGAGGAAAAACACTGTTACCAACCAAACGTGACCTGCCATTTACATGAGATAGCAACATTATGCTTCAAGGACAGATACACATACTGTTATATGGAAAGTTAATGTAGAATCAAACACATCAGCTTAGAAAAGAAAACAAGGTGCACTACAAAATTCCAACTCAGCTGAAAAGTTGAATGAGAAAAGTTGCAAGCATGATGTTGGATATAGTGAAAACAGAAAATAAATGTCAGCACTTGATCACCAGCAATACTACTATTACATGCTAATTATGTTTTCATGATTCATCAAAACTACTAAAAGTCTATCAAAGAATTTATCAAAAATCAGAGGAAAACCGTACCTCTCATGGGTGTCGTCATCACCAAAATTTCCTGGAGATGTTTTTCTAGGATCAACGGTGTAAAAGTAAACAAGAAGCCCAATCAACAAGCTTGCAAACGCGACCACAATAAATGCAAACCGCCATCCAGGGAATCCCCAATAATCCCTTCCAGCCATGACTGTTGCCACAATACTTCCTCCTATACCACCTATTGAGCCAATGAGACTCAACAAACCAAATCCGGCGCCACGGGTGCCCTCTCTGTAGCTATCAGCAATGAAGGACTGAAGTGATGGTATGACAATGGCAAGTCCAACACCATTTACACCTCTCCAGAATGCAACCTGCTGAAAATACTGGCTGACACCAACGGCCCCTGTTGATAGAGCCCAGAAGACAGTTCCGACCGCAAGAATAGTGGGGCGATCATACTGAAGAGCAAGGACACCTGCCAAGGGAGATGCTATGGACTTCAGAAAGTTCATTATAAACGTAAGGTACCCCAGATCAGTAGGACCAGCATCGAAGGCGGCACTGACTTCCTTGTAAACAGCGGGGAGGAGATTCTCATCAGCCCGCTCCATTATGGAAGCCAGGTTGATGAGGATAAGGGAGATGGAGAATCCATATATCATCTTTTTTCCCCTGAAAGAAGGCAGAATAATAATTAGGTAAACATTCCATATACCCCTATGGATGCCACATGACAGTAACAGAATCCTGGGGATATTTCTGTGACACAACAGAGTAAACATGTTTCAATCCACTATTCACATCATCAGTGCAATTAAGCTTAAATTCACTCCTTAAGTCCTTAGCAAGGATCTATAGGGTGTCTCACATGTGCACAGTATGTTTTGAGGCGTGGCCAATGGGTGCAAAAGATCTAGAATGAAACGGTTGTAATGAATGAATACTGAAGTATGCTCCAAAAAGTTAATTGCATTCACACCACATAGGAATTGTAGACATAATACCTAGAAGAGTTCCTGTTTTTCATGCTTTGGACTGTACGCATAATATTTGGTGAATTTGTCACTATAAATTGGAAGGGTGTGATGAGGAAACGTTCAAAGATTTCCATGCAAAACTGCAAAGTAGAGTATCTGAACTGCTATACTACTAGTTGGTTTAAACGAACGAAATGTCTCCCCTGGAACTGAAGCTTAGGACCTAGTACTAGTTAACAAGCCAATCCATCTAAAACAAAGCTATATATGCCGATCGCATGATGCTTAAGGTGGTCTCACAGAGGTACCAAGAGTCTGCCGTGGTGGTTGTCATGAGATCCTCGCTTTCAGGCTACATCAGCATCCGAAAAGGGAAGGGGTGACAATGGAAGAACAAGAATATTCCTGTTTCCCCTGTTTCACTCAAGGATCTGAGAACCGGACCGAGAATGATAACGTTCCTCCGTCTCACTTGAATCTCTAGCATTCTGCAAGTGCAGGGAGCTGAGCGCAGCCTCACAGCCACAGATACTACCACCAGATTCGTGTGGCTTGCACTTAGTGGAGCAGGCAACCGGCCATCGTTAGCAACCAGACCACACGGCTAAGGTCAACGGGATTACGGGATCGAGCTTGCGGCTGGCGTCCCTGGATCAGATTCACCCCGGCCATCAATCAAAATGGCATTCCCCAAACGCACATCCGAGTCGCTCGCTCGGGCACCTGAAGGCATTGCTCGAACACACATCTACGCATCTGCCTTTGCTGGATACAGAGCCTGATCCACTAATTAATCCTGCTCCATCCCGCCTCATTCGGCCGGGTAACGCATACAATCAGTGGGAAATCCCCTGTCTTGGCCTAATTAACTCGAGATGGGCGCCAGATGAGCACCATTCACGCATAGAGCTAGCATAAAAGAAAGAAAATTCCCCATTGGCCTGACGAAGCTATCTATGCAGCAGTGCTGGAATCCAAGGGAGAGGAGAGGAACCAGCGCGTGTGGAGCCAGGAGCTTACCTCATGCTGGAGGAGCGGAAGGCCAGAGCCTCGCGCGGTCCGCGCCCTGGTAGGCTGGTAGATCCGCGCCTGGGAGGAGAGCCCTCGGTTTCTTGCTTCGCTCCCCGGGTGTTTTGCCCCGGATTGTGGGTGGAAAATCGGAGCAAGCAACGACTAGCGACGAGGGAGGGGCAGGACGGGAAACTGTCGGCCTGCGTCCGTGGGCGCGGCCAATGGAAGGAGCGGTGACGAGGTGGCCTGCGTCCCGGGTCTTGCGTCCCCGTCAGGCCGTCACCTCCAGTCTTGGCGGTAATACCCTTGTCTCAAGGATTGTCTACGCTCGAGATGTCTATAAAGTTAAGTTTTTTCTCCAAAAGAATCATATCTATCATGAAGATTCACCGGAAGTACAAAGCACTTCAAACATAGTAAAAACTACATCGAGATTCATGGACCACCGAACGACCACTATCACCACCAGAACGAGTCGCCGACGCGCCGCTGTCGCCGCTCCCGTACCGAAGCCGGCCTGACCTTGTCGATGTCAGATTGGATCCAGGAGCTGTCGAGAGAAGTCGATTTTTTAAAGGTTTTTTAGTCTTAAGGGGGCTGCTGTCCCTACGACCCATTTTGCACTGTTTTTTTTTCTATATGTAAACTATAATTGTGTACTATAAACAAAAATCTTGCAAAACAAAATGAACAGGTACATAATTATTTTATTAAAAGCAAGAACATTTTAAACTTATATAAGCATTTATTCAAATATAGAAAAATATAAACTTTCTTAAAGCTTGAACACTTTTGTATACTGCACAGATATTTTGTTAAAACTGTTAAGATTTTCAAACTTCTATAAACATTTCTTCAAATATATAGATGAACAAAAACCTTTGTAAAGCCTGAACACTTAAATATACTACATGAATATTTTGCTTTGAACTTTGAACAATTTCAAATTTCTATAAGCATTTACTAAAATACATAGAAGCATATAAAATTACTTTGATGTATTATATATTGCATGAATAGTTTTATATTTTATAATTTAAATATATGGATAATTGTTAAATTAAAACTTGATTATTTTTGTAATGCAATTAATTTTATTTACATGTGTATTATTTATATCACACGATTATAATTTACATATTTTCTATAAGATTTAAAGAAGTGCAAAATGGGCCTCATGGACCGCGGCCCACTTAAGACTCAAAGAATATATTTCAGATGTATCCATATAGGACATGAAATGCTCCTGTGGAACCGAGTTGACACGTAAACCCATGCAGCCAACTACTATTCAAATTGACTCGCGCGAGTTTTTATTAGAAAATAAATATGAGGGAGTTTTCAAACAATAGTAGGCCACACGCCTTGCCTCCGTCATTTGGTTGCTGACCGCGGGCCCCATGCCATGCTGGTGCGCCTCGTTAGTGTCGATTTTGTATCCAAACATAATTTGCACCATACATGTATGCCTGAGCCAACTTGTGGCACCAGTTCAATATATGCTGCAAGTTTTAGCAGTAAAGTGAATTTTCTTACCAAGTTTAAGCATTAGTGGTGTAATTGACTCTTTTCTTTGTTTTTTTTTCTTTTTACGTTGTTATTGAACTACTTGTACTCCTTTTCCCGGGGAGTACACAAAATAGGTACGTTTCATTGTTTTACACATCCTCCGTCCTAAAATGTAAGACCATTAATGTCAAAAATGATTTTATATTTTGGGATGGAGGGAGTAGAAGATAGCAACAACCATTACAAGACCTCGACACTACATGTTACAACTCCAAAGCACGCTACTAGTAGTACGAGCTTCCCTTCATTTTACTTGTCGAAATAGGCGGAGGGACGCGGTAGGAGACGTTTCCCCCAGCAGAGTTCATTTCATTTTCCTGGAGTTTGATGTTCCCAATTACCCTAGCATATCTCTGTTATACTCTGACCATCTGATTACCTGCCAGGAAAGAAATCAGGAGCGTGGAGCACGTTTGAATATTATATTTAGAAGAAATGATGCTCTCTGCACATGATCTGATTATCATGCACAGTTTCAGTCAACACATATGTATATAGTCGAATGCAGATCAGGTGCTTGAGAAGAACCTCCCAAATCTCTTTTGTTATTTTATTTCAAGCGAGACTACGCGCAAGAGCTTTACCCTTAAGGTTACATGACTAATTGCACTAACTACGGCTCGAGCTCAAGAGATTCACAATGTCGGAGACATGAGATGAAAGAAGCAGCCGTGTAGCAACCATTTGCAGCTGCCCAAGATGTCTTCTTTTCTGTCCCATCGCAGCCAGATGGATCAACATGTAAGAAAAACCCCACGTTGCTCAAGTAAAGGGGCAGATGATCCGTCCGGCCACTTCACTTGGAGTCGTCGGTGGGGAGGTGGTGTCTGTTGGTGAGCCAGACGGAGTCGGCTGTGGCCTTGGCGCCGTCGTGGTTGCGGTGCCACGCGTAGTAGGCGTGCGTCCGGTTCTTGATCTCCAGCGTCGCGTGCCCGAAGCTCGCCTCCCTGAAGGCCGAGTAGGACGGCTGCGGCTCCGTGAAGCTGCATCCATTCATTCATTTTGTCATGTCAGCAATGCATGGCCGGAGCAGAGCAGAGCACCCTGCATATAAATTCAAGCAAGCAACGTATACGTACTTGTTGGCGATGCCCTCGATGTTGCCGCCGTCGCCGATGGTGACGTAGACGGGCGCGTCCAAGTCGCGCACGGGCGTGGCCTTGCCGTTGACGATGTTGTAGGCGACGTTGGAGAAGCGGCGGCTGCGCTCGTACGAGTGGACGTGGCCGGCGAGGACGAGGTCCACCTTGGCGGCCACCAGCCAGCTCTCGAACTGCACCCGCATCGTCTCCCCCTCCATGTAGTGGTAGTTGTTGCTGTTGTACCATGGCGAGTGCATGAGCACGATGAGCCACGGCGTGGCCTTGCGGTCGACGCGGCCCAGCTCGTCCGACAGCCACGTCCACTGCGGCGTGTACTTGCCGTAGGAGGAGTAGGAGGAGAGCACGATGATGTGGGCGGAGGCGACCTTGACCGAGTACCAGAGCGGCTCCGTGCTGCCGGCGGCGCGGTACGGCGTGCGGTAGCGGCGGGTGAAGGGCTTGAAGGGCACCGTCTCGCCGATCTCCGGCGCGTAGTCCAGCTCGTGGTTGCCGGCGGTCCAGATCCAGGGCTGGTACGCCACGCTGCGCTCCACGAAGCGCGCCCAGCTGTCCCAGCGCCGGTTGTCGTGCAGCGGGTAGGCGTCGGCGTAGGAGAGGTCGCCCACGAAGAGCACCGCGTCGCCGCCGTTGGCCTCGTAGTGCGACAGCGTGCTGTTGGAGTCGAACGTCTGCCCCAGGTCACCTGCCCGGCAAAATTAATAAATATATTTATTAAAAATCCCCACAAAAGGATTAATAAACATGAATAAAAGATCCGGCTTGATTATTTATTCCTGCAAATCAAAATAATTACTATACAGCTTGATTATATTCCTCAAAACAAAATAAATATCCAGCTAGCTAACCGAATACTCCTAGTCAATTTATTTTGTTTTGTTTTAAGGATTTTCTTTCCCAATTACTCCTAGTCAATTTTCACTTTCCTTGTTCATTTCAGACAGCTATGAGCCTATGACATTGGCTCACTGGCTCACTGGTCTGGAGCACATTGTTTCCTGCGGCAGTCAACATGGCCATCTTGTCTTGATCGATACTCCTTCCGTTCGGAATTACTTGTTACGAAAATGGATGTATGTAGATGTATTTTAGTTCTAGATACATCCATATTCGAGACAAGTAATTCCGAAGGGAGGGAGTACATCCCATGAAATTCAGATCCCAAGGAAGTGGACGTGTCAGCTACTTGCACGCATGACGCCGGCCGAACTACGCACCTAAGATGATTATCATACTGGCATATGGATCTCTGACATGGATCGGATGCTGGCTAACGTCTAGCGACGACAACGATGACTGACGACCGATGCTGGCTCTCGCCAGGCATTCCTCATCTTGTCGTAGATCCTACCGAACCATCTTGTTTATGCCGATCCATGGAGTAATTAACTATACCAACTCGTACATCACGGATCTTATTTTCCAGTGTTCATCAAGCATGACCAAGAAGAGTACAGTACCAACGAACTGATGAACAGCATACCGATGAGGCCGAACTTGAAGGGCACGTCGGGGCCGGGCTTGGGAGGGGCGGTGAAGGAGAAGGTGCGCACCGTGTGGCCGAACCCCATCGCGTAGTAGTACTTCACGCCATGCTGCACGCAGGAGCACACGAAATCAATGGCGGCCGGCGCCCGTTGCGTGCATGATGTGTGCCAGCTCTCGGGTTCTCTGCTCGTTTTCCCGAGGAGGTTCCGCAGGTTACCTTGAGGTTCCTGAGGACGCAGTGGTGGATGAAGCCGGAGGTGTAGTTGAAGTAGTCGTAGCGCGTGTGCGTGCCCTGCGCCGTCATCTCCATCTTGTCCGGCGACGGGCCGTACCGCACCGTGCCGTTGCCCAGCTCGCTCGCCGTCACCCACGACACCGTCATCGCCGTGCCCGTCTGGTCGCCCAGCGTGATGTGCACCTGCGCAACGAACCGCCCGATGAAAACAAGATGAGGAATTATTGCTCCCTGACGGCCGACCCAAGAACCACAGATCGAAAATCAGAGGGACGGACGGACCTGCTGAGGGGCATTGTAGCCCGGCGGCACGCGGAAGACGTCGGCGTCGAA